>NW_027254755.1:0-155000 GCF_044704955.1 Pristiophorus japonicus
CCCTCGGTCACTACATCCCACTCCCCTCGGTCACTACATCCCACTCCCCTCGGTCACTACATCCCACTCCCCTCGGTCACTACATCCCACTCCCCTCGGTCACTACATCCCACTCCCCTCGGTCACTACATCCCACTCCCCTCGGTCACTACATCCCACTCCCCTCGGTCACTGCATCCCACTCCCCTCGGTCACTACATCCCACTCCCCTCGGTCACTACATCCCACTCCCCTCGGTCACTACATCCCACTCCCCTCGGTCACTGCATCCCACTCCCCTCGGTCACTGCATCCCACTCCCCTCGGTCACTACATCCCACTCCCCTCGGTCACTACATCCCACTCCCCTCGGTCACTGCATCCCACTCCCCTCGGTCACTGCATCCCACTCCCCTCGGTCACTACATCCCACTCCCCTCGGTCACTACATCCCACTTCCCTCGGTCACTACATCCCACTCCCCTCGGTCACTACATCCCACTCCCCTCGGTCACTGCATCCCACTCCCCTCGGTCACTGCATCCCACTCCCCTCGGTCACTACATCCCACTCCCCTCGGTCACTACATCCCACTCCCCTCGGTCACTACATCCCACTCCCCTCGGTCACTACATCCCACTCCCCTCGGTCACTGCATCCCACTCCCCTCGGTCACTACATCCAACTCTCGTCGGTCACTACATCCCACTCCCCTCGGTCACTACATCCCACTCCCCTCGGTCACTACATCCCACTCCCCTCGGTCACTACATCCCACTTCCCTCGGTCACTACATCCCACTCCCTCGGTCACTACATCCCACTCCCCTCGGTCACTACATCCCACTCCCCTCGGTCACTACATCCCACTCTCCTCGGTCACTACATCCCACTCCCCTCGGTCACTACATCCCACTCCCCTCGGTCACTACATCCCACTCCCCTCGGTCACTACATCCCACTCCCCTCGGTCACTACATCCCACTCCCCTCGGTCACTACATCCCACTCCCCTCAGTCACTACATCCCACTCCCCTCGGTCACTACATCCCACTCCCCTCGGTCACTACATCCCACTCCCCTCGGTCACTACATCCCACTCCCCTCGGTCACTACATCCCACTCCCCTCGGTCACTACATCCCACTCCCCTCAGTCACTACATCCCACTCCCCTCGGTCACTGCATCCCACTCCCCTCGGTCACTGCATCCCACTCCCCTCGGTCACTACATCCCACTCCCCTCGCTCACTACATCCCACTCCCCTCGGTCACTACATCCCACTCCCCTCGGTCACTGCATCCAACTCTCGTCGGTCACTACATCCCACTCCCCTCGGTCACTACATCCCACTCCCCTCGGTCACTACATCCCACTCCCCTCGGTCACTACATCCCACTCCCCTCGGTCACTACATCCCACTCCCCTCGGTCACTACATCCCACTCCCCTCGGTCACTACATCCCACTCCCCTCGGTCACTACATCCCACTCCCCTCGGTCACTACATCCCACTCCCCTCGGTCACTACATCCCACTCCCCTCGGTCACTGCATCCCACTCCCCTCGGTCACTACATCCCACTCCCCTCGGTCACTACATCCCACTCCCCTCGGTCACTACATCCCACTCCCCTCGGTCACTACATCCCACTCCCCTCGGTCACTACATCCCACTCTCCTCAGTCACTACATCCCACTCCCCTCGGTCACTGCATCCCACTCCCCTCGGTCACTACTACCCACTCCCCTCGGTCACTACATCCCACTCCCCTCGGTCACTACATCCCACTCCCCTCGGTCACTACATCCCACTCCCCTCGGTCACTACATCCCACTCTCCTCCGTCACTACATCCCACTCCCCTCGGTCACTACATCCCACTCCCCTCGGTCACTACATCCCACTCCCCTCGGTCACTGCATCCCACTCCCCTCGGTCACTACATCCCACTCCCCTCGGTCACTACATCCCACTCCCCTCGGTCACTACATCCCACTCCCCTCGGTCACTGCATCCCACTCCCCTCGGTCACTGCATCCCACTCCCCTCGGTCACTACATCCCACTCCCCTCGGTCACTACATCCCACTCCCCTCGGTCACTACATCCCACTCCCCTCGGTCACTGCATCCCACTCCCCTCGGTCACTACATCCCACTCCCCTCGGTCACTACATCCCACTCCCCTCAGTCACTACATCCCACTCCCCTCAGTCACTACATCCCACTCCCCTCGGTCACTACATCCCACTCCCCTCGGTCACTGCATCCCACTCCCCTCGGTCACTGCATCCCACACCCCTCGGTCACTACATCCCACTCCCCTCGGTCACTGCATCCCACTCCCCTCGGTCACTGCATCCCACTCCCCTCGGTCACTACATCCCACTCCCCTCGGTCACTACATCCCACTCCCCTCGGTCACTACATCCCACTCCCCTCAGTCACTACATCCCACTCCCCTCGGTCACTACATCCCACTCCCCTCAGTCACTACATCCCACTCCCCTCGGTCACTACATCCCACTCCCCTCAGTCACTACATCCCACTCCCCTCAGTCACTACATCCCACTCCCCTCGGTCACTGCATCCCACTCCCCTCGGTCACTGCATCCCACTCCCCTCGGTCACTACATCCCACTCCCCTCGGTCACTACATCCCACTCCCCTCGGTCACTACATCCCACTCCCCTCGGTCACTGCATCCCACTCCCCTCGGTCACTGCATCCCACTCCCCTCGGTCACTGCATCCCACTCCCCTCGGTCACTACATCCCACTCCCCTCGGTCACTACTTCCCACTTCCCTCGGTCACTACATCCCACTCCCCTCGGTCACTACATCCCACTCCCCTCGGTCACTACATCCCACTCCCCTCGGTCACTACATCCAACTCCCCTCGGTCACTACATCCCACTCCCCTCGGTCACTACATCCCACTCCCCTCGGTCACTACATCCCACTCCCATCGGTCACTACATCCCACTCCCCTCGGTCACTACATCCCACTCCCCTCGGTCACTACATCCCACTCCCCTCGGTCACTACATCCCACTCCCCTCGGTCACTACATCCCACTCCCCTCGGTCACTACATCCCACTCCCCTCGGTCACTACATCCCACTCCCCTCGGTCACTACATCCCACTCCCCTCGGTCACTACATCCCACTCCCCTCGGTCACAACATCCCACTCCCCTCGGTCACTACATCCCACTCCCCTCGGTCACTACATCCAACTCCCCTCGGTCGCTACATCCCACTCCCCTCGGTCACTGCATCCCACTCCCCTCGGTCACTACATCCCACTCCCCTCGGTCACTTCATCCCACTCCCCTCGGTCACTACATCCCACTCCCCTCGGTCACTACATCCCACTCCCCTCGGTCACTACATCCCACTCCCCTCGGTCACTACATCCCACTCCCCTCGTTCACTACATCCCACTCCCCTCGGTCACTACATCCCACTCCCCTCGGTCACTACATCCCACTCCCCTCGGTCACTACATCCCACTCCCCTCGGTCACTACATCCCACTCCCCTCGGTCACTGCATCCCACTCCCCTCGGTCACTGCATCCCACTCCCCTCGGTCACTACATCCCACTCCCCTCGGTCACTACATCCCACTCCCCTCGGTCACTACATCCCACGCCCCTCGGTCACTACATCCCACTCCCCTCGGTCACTACATCACACTCCCCTCGGTCACTGCATCCCACTCCCCTCGGTCACTGCATCCCACTCCCCTCGGTCACTGCATCCCACTCCTCTCGGTCACTACATCCCACTCCCCTCGGTCACTACATCCCACTCCCCTCGGTCACTACATCCCACTCCCCCTCGTTCACTACATCCCACTCCCCTCGGTCACTACATCCCACTCCCCTCGGTCACTACATCCCACTCCCCTCGGTCACTACATCCCACTCCCCTCGTTCACTACATCCCACGCCCCTCGGTCACTACATCCCACTCCCCTCGGTCACTACATCCCACTCCCCTCGGTCACTGCATTCCACTCCCCTCGGTCACTACATCCCACTCCCCTCGGTCACTACATCCCACTCCCCTCGGTCACTGCATCCCACTCCCCTCGGTCACTGCATCCCACTCCCCTCGGTCACTGCATCCCACTCCCCTCGGTCACTGCATTCCACTCCCCTCGGTCACTGCATCCCACTCCCCTCGGTCACTACATCCCACTCCCCTCGGTCACTACATGCCACTCCCCTCGGTCACTACATCCCACTCCCCTCGGTCACTGCATCCCACTCCCCTCGGTCACTGCATCCCACTCCCCTCGGTCACTACATCCCACTCCCCTCGGTCACTACATCCCACTCCCCTCGGTCACTACATCCCACTCCCCTCGGTCACTACATCCCACTCCCCTCGGTCACTACATCCCACTCCCCTCGGTCACTGCATCCCACTCCCCTCGGTCACTGCATCCCACTCCCCTCGGTCACTACATCCCACTCCCCTCGGTCACTACATCCCACTCCCCTCGGTCACTACATCCCACTCCCCTCGGTCACTACATCCCACTCCCCTCGGTCACTACATCCCACTCCCCTCACTCGGTCACTACATCCCACTCCCCTCAGTCACTACATCCCACTCCCCTCGGTCACTACATCCCACTCCCCTCGGTCACTACATCCCACTCCCCTCGGTCACTACATCCCACTCCCCTCGGTCACTACATCCCACTCCCCTCGGTCACTACATCCCACTCCCCTCGGTCACTGCATCCCACTCCCCTCGGTCACTACATCCCACTCCCCTCGGTCACTACATCCCACTCACCTCGGTCACTACATCCCACTCCCCTCGGTCACTGCATCCCTCACTACATCCCACTCCCCTCGGTCACGACATCCCACTCCCCTCGGTCACTACATCCCACTCCCCTCGGTCACTACATCCCACTCCCCTCGGTCACTGCATCCCACTCCCCTCGGTCACTACATCCCACTCCCCTCGGTCACTACATCCCACTCCCCTCGGTCACTACATCCCACTCCCCTCGGTCACTACATCCCACTCCCCTCGGTCACTACATCCCACTCCCCTCGGTCACTACATCCCACTCCCCTCGGTCACTACATCCCCACTCCCCTCGGTCACTGCATCCCACTCCCCTCGGTCACTACATCCCACTCCCCTCGGTCACTGCATCCCACTCCCCTCGGTCACTGCATCCCACTCCCCTCGGTCACTGCATCCCACTCCCCTCGGTCACTGCATCCCACTCCCCTCGGTCACTGCATCCCACTCCCCTCGGTCACTGCATCCCACTCCCCTCGGTCAATACATCCCACTCCCCTCGGTCACTACATCCCACTCCCCTCGGTCACTACATCCCACTCCCCTCGGTCACTACATCCCACTCCCCTCGGTCACTACATCCCACTCCCCTCGGTCACTACATCCCACTCCCCTCGGTCACTACATCCCACTCCCCTCGGTCACTACATCCCACTCCCCTCGGTCACTACATCCCACTCCCCTCGGTCACTACATCCCACTCCCCTCGGTCACTACATCCCACTCCCCTCGGTCACTACATCCCACTCCCCTCGGTCACTGTATCCCACTCCCCTCGGTCACTGCATCCCACTCCCCTCGGTCACTGCATCCCACTCCCCTCGGTCACTACATCCCACTCCCCTCGGTCACTACATCCCACTCCCCTCGGTCACTACATTCCCACTCCCCTCGGTCACTACATCCCACTCCCCTCGGTCACTACATCCCACTCCCCTCGGTCACTGCATCCCACTCCCCTCGGTCACTACATCCCACTCCCCTCGGTCACTACATCCCACTCCCCTCGGTCACTACATCCCACTCCCCTCGGTCACTGCATCCCACTCCGCTCCGTCACTACATCCCACTCCCCTCGGTCACTACATCCCACTCCCCTCGGTCACTACATCCCACTCCCCTCGGTCACTACATCCCACTCCCCTCGGTCACTACATCCCACTCCCCTCGGTCACTACATCCAACGCCCCTCGGTCACTACATCCCACTCCCCTCGGTCACTACATCCCACTCCCCTCGGTCACTACATCCCACTCCCCTCGGTCACTACATCCCACTCCCCTCGGTCACTACATCCCACTCCCCTCGGTCACTACATCCCACTCCCTCGGTCACTACATCCCACTCCCCTCGGTCACTGCATCCCACTTCCCTCAGTCACTGCATCCCACTCCCCTCGGTCACTACATCCCACTCCCCTCGGTCACTGCATCCCACTTCCCTCGGTCACTACATCCCACTCCCCTCGGTCACTACATCCCACTCCCCTCGGTCACTACATCCCACTCCCCTCAGTCACTACATCCCACTCCCCTCGGTCACTACATCCCACTCCCCTCGCTCACTACATCCCACTCCCCTCGGTCACTACATCCCACTTCCCTCAGTCACTGCATCCCACTCCCCTCGGTCACTACATCCCACTCCCCTCGGTCACTACATCCCACTCCCCTCGGTCACTACATCCCACTCCCCTCGGTCACTGCATCCCACTCCCCTCGGTCACTGCATCCCACTCCCCTCGGTCACTGCATCCCACTTCCCTCGGTCACTACATCCCACTCCCCTCGGTCACTACATCCCACTCCCCTCGGTCACTACATCCCACTCCCCTCAGTCACTACATCCCACTCCCCTCGGTCACTGCATCCCACTCCCCTCGGTCACTGCATCCCACTCCCCTCGGTCACTGCATCCCACTCCCCTCGGTCACTGCATCCCACTCCCCTCGGTCACTGCATCCCACTCCCCTCGGTCACTGCATCCCACTCCCCTCGGTCACTGCATCCCACTCCCCTCGGTCACTGCATCCCACTCCCTTCGGTCACTACATCCCACTCCCCTCGGTCACTACATCCCACTCCCCTCGGTCACTACATCCCATTCCCCTCGGTCACTACATCCCACTCCCCTCGGTCACTACATCCCACTCCCCTCGGTCACTACATCCCACTCCCCTCGGTCACTACATCCCACTCCCCTCGGTCACTACATCCCACTCCCCTCGGTCACTACATCCCACTCCCCTCGGTCACTGCATCCCACTCCCCTCGGTCACTGCATCCCACTCCCCTCGGTCACTGCATCCCACTCCCCTCGGTCACTACATCCCACTCCCCTCGGTCACTACATCCCACTCCCCTCGGTCACTGCATCCCACTCCCCTCGGTCACTGCATCCCACTCCCCTCGGTCACTACATCCCACTCCCCTCGGTCACTACATCCCACTCCCCTCGGTCACTACATCCCACTCCCCTCGGTCACTGCATCCCACTCCCCTCGGTCACTGCATCCCACTCCCCTCGGTCACTACATCCCACTCCCCTCGGTCACTACATCCCACTCCCCTCGGTCACTGCATCCCACTTCCCTCGGTCACTACATCCCACTCCCCTCGGTCACTGCATCCCACTCCCCTCGGTCACTACATCCCACTCCCCTCGGTCACTACATCCCACTCCCATCGGTCACTACATCCCACTCCCCTCGGTCACTACATCCCACTCCCCTCGGTCACTACATCCCACTCCCCTCGGTCACTACATCCCACTCCCCTCGGTCACTACATCCCACTCTCCTCGGTCACTACATCCCACTCCCCTCTGTCACTACATCCCACTCCCCTCGGTCACTACATCCCACTCCCCCCGGTCACTACATCCCACTCCCCTCGGTCAGTGCATCCCACTCCCCTCGGTCACTACATCCCACTCCCCTCGGTCACTACATCCCACTCCCCTCGGTCACTACATCCCACTCCCCTCGGTCACTACATCCCACTCCCCTCGGTCACTACATCCCACTCCCCTCGGTCACTACATCCCACTCCCCTCGGTCACTACATCCCACTCCCCTCGGTCACTACATCCCACTCCCCTCGGTCACTACATCCCACTCCCCTCGGTCACTGCATCCCACTCCCCTCGGTCACTGCATCCCACTCCCCTCGGTCACTGCATCCCACTCCCCTCGGTCACTGCATCCCACTCCCCTCGGTCACTACATCCCACTCCCCTCGGTCACTACATCCCACTCCCCTCGGTCACTACATCCCACTCCCCTCGGTCACTACATCCCACTCCCCTCACTCGGTCACTACATCCCACTCCCCTCAGTCACTACATCCCACTCCCCTCGGTCACTGCATCCCACTCCCCTCGGTCACTGCATCCCACTCCCCTCGGTCACTACATCCCACTCCCCTCGGTCACTACATCCCACTCCCCTCGGTCACTACATCCCACTCCCCTCGGTCACTACATCCCACTCCCCTCGGTCACTACATCCCACTCCCCTCGGTCACTACATCCCACTCCCCTCGTTCACTACATCCCACTCCCCTCGGTCACTACATCCCACTCCCCTCGGTCACTACATCCCACTCCCCTCCGTCACTACATCCCACTCCCCTCGGTCACTACATCGCACTCCCCTCGGTCACTGCATCCCACTCCCCTCGGTCACTACATCCCACTCCCCTCGGTCACTGCATCCCACTCCCCTCGGTCACTACATCCCACTACCCTCGGTCACTACATCCCACTCCCCTCGGTCACTACATCCCACTCCCCTCGGTCACTACATCCCGCTCCCCTCGGTCACTACATCCCGCTCCCCTCGGTCACTACATCCCGCTCCCCTCGGTCACTACATCCCGCTCCCCTCGGTCACTACATCCCACTCCCCTCGGTCACTACATCCCACTCCCCTCGGTCACTACATCCCACTCCCCTCGGTCACTACATCCCACTCCCCTCGGTCACTACATCCCACTCCCCTCGGTCACTACATCCCACTCCCCTCGGTCACTGCATCCCACTCCCCTCGGTCACTGCATCCCACTCCCCTCGGTCACTACATCCCACTCCCCTCGGTCACTACATCCCACTCCCCTCGGTCATTAGATCCCACTCCCCTCGGTCACTACATCCCACTCCCCTCGGTCACTACAACCCACTCCCCTCGGTCACTACATCCCACTCTCCTCGGTCACTACATCCCACTCCCCTCGGTCACTACATCCCACTCCCCTCGGTCACTACATCCCACTCCCCTCAGTAAGAGACCGGAATTAATCTGCGGGACTGAATATTTATGTAGTTACAGTGGGAGCAAGGAACAGTTAGAATGGACCCCACAAGGCAGATACCTGAGTCCTCAGACCCCGCTGGGATAGTGGTTGGACGCTCAGTCGATTCTCGAGTCGATTGTTCCTCGGGCCCCTGAGTTGGGGATGTCTCGGTATCTGTAATAAAGGAAGAGAGACATGGGAGAGTGCAGAGTGGAGAACCCCAGAACAGATCATCAGGCTGGTACTAGATCCCCGGAGATTGTCAGACACCAGTGTTTGTATAACGCAGAGTCATCCAATCCCATGTCCCTCAGTCTCTACGTCCCACTCCCCTCACTCACTGTATTATTGTTTGATTCAGTCCCAGCATGTGGGAGTCACTGGCAAGGCCAGATGCGGGAAGAATGTTCCCAATGTTGGGGAAGTCCAGAACCAGGGATCACAGTCTGAGGATAAGGGGTAAGCCATTTAGGACCGAGATGAGGAGAAACTTCTTCACTCAGAGAGTTGTTAACCTGTGGAATTCCCTGCCGCAGAGAATTGTTGAGACCAGTTCATTGGATATATTCCAGAGGGAGTTAGATGTGGCCCTTACGGCTAAAGGGATCACGGGGTATGGAGAGAAATCAGGAAAGGGGTACTGAGGGAATGATCAGCCATGATCTTATTGAATGGTGGTGCAGGCTCGAAGGGCCGAATGGCCCACTCCTGCACCTATTTTCTATGTTTCTATGTTTTACTCTCGCCCCTTTTTGTCTCCTCCTGTCCCCTCTTCCGATATGATTTCTTTTCTCCCTTTGTGACTTTCTCATAAGGACATAAGGAACAGCAGCAGGAGTCGACCATTCGGCCCCTCGAGCCTGCTCCGCCATTCAGCAGGATCATGGTCAATCATCGTCCTCAACACCACCTTCCCGTACTGTCCCCCTGTCCCTCTGTACCCCAAAACTTTCCACCTCTGTCTTCAACGTACTCAGTGACTGAGCTCTCCCACATTTGCCCCATCTTTCAGTGAGAGGGAAAGATAGGCAGAGAGAGAGAGAGAGTTGGAGAGACAGAGGGAGAGCGAGACAGATAGAGAGTCAGAGAGAGACAGTGAGTGAGACAGTGAGAGAGATAGACAGAGAGAGAGAGAGAGAGCGTTAGAGAGACAGAGGGAGAGCGAGACAGATAGAGAGTCAGAGAGAGACAGTGAGTGAGACAGTGAGAGAGATAGACAGAGAGAGAGAGAGAGAGTTAGAGAGACAGAGGGAGAGCGAGACAGATAGAGAGTCAGAGAGAGACAAGGAGAGAGACAGTGAGATAGATAGACAGAGAGAGAGAGAGAGTGAGAGAGACAGAGGGAGAGCGAGACAGATAGTCAGAGAGAGACAGTGAGTGAGATAGATAGAGAGAGACAGAGAGAGACAAGGAGAGAGACAGTGAGAGAGAGGCAGAGAGAGATAGAGAGAGACAAGGAGAGAGATAGACAGAGAGAGGCAGAGAGAGATAGAGCTACACACAGAGATAGAGAAAGAGTTGGAGAGACCTGGAGAGATGGAGACAGAGAGAAAGGGAGACAGTGAGAGAGGTAGAGAGGACAGGAGGGAGAGAGAGACAGAGAGGACAGGAGGGAGAGAGAGACAGAGAGAACAGGAGGGAGAGAGAGACAGAGAGCACAGGAGGGAGAGAGAGACAGAGAGGACAGGAGGGAGAGAGAGACAGAGAGGACAGGAGGGAGAGAGAGACAGAGAGGACAGGAGGGAGAGAGAGACAAAGAGGACAGGAGGGAGAGAGAGACAGAGAGGACAGGAGGGAGAGAGAGACAGAGAGGACAGGAGGGAGAGAGAGACAGAGAGGACAGGAGGGAGAGAGAGACAGAGAGGACAAGAGGGAGAGAGAGACAGAGAGCACTGGAGGGAGAGAGAGACAGAGTGGACAGGAGAGAGAGACAGAGAGGACAGGAGGGAGAGAGAGACAGAGAGCACAGGAGGGAGAGAGAGACAGAGAGAACAGGAGGGAGAGAGAGACAGAGAGCACAGGAGGGAGAGAGAGACAGAGAGGACAGGAGGGAGAGAGAGACAGAGAGGACAGGAGGGAGAGAGAGACAGAGAGGACAGGAGGGAGAGAGAGACAAAGAGGACAGGAGGGAGAGAGAGACAGAGAGGACAGGAGGGAGAGAGAGACAGAGAGGACAGTAGGGAGAGAGAGACAGAGAGGACAGGAGGGAGAGAGAGACAGAGAGGACAAGAGGGAGAGAGAGACAGAGAGCACTGGAGGGAGAGAGAGACAGAGTGGACAGGAGAGAGAGACAGAGAGGACAGGAGGGAGAGAGAGACAGAGAGCACAGGAGGGAGAGAGAGACAGAGAGGACAGGAGAGAGAGACACACAGACAGACAGAGAGAGAGACACAGGCAGGGGCACAGAGAGAAAGAGACATTGTGATAGAGACAGGGACACAGAGAGAAAAAGAGACGGACAGAGAGAGACAGAGATACAGGAAGGGACGCAGAGGGATGCAGACAGGGCCACAGAGAGACAGAGAAACAGACAGAGAGATACAGTTGTTAGATGAAAATAGAAACATAGAAAATAGGTGCAGGAGTAGGCCATTCGGCCCTTCTAGCCTGCACCGCCATTCAATGAGTTAATTGCTGAACATGTAACTTCAGTCCCCCATTCCTGCTTTCTCACCATACCCCTTGATCCCCCGAGTAGTGAGGACCACATTTAACTCCTTTTTGAATATATTTAGTGAATTGGCCTCAACAACTTTCTGCGGTAGAGAATTCCACAGGTTCACCACTCTCTGGGTGAAGAAGTTTCTCCTCATCTCGGTCCTAAATGGCTTCCCCCTGATGGTGAACCGTCTGCGTAGAATGGACCCGACACGGCAGATACCCAGGTCGAGTGTTAGAAACCAGACTTTATAGAACCCAGAATCACCAAACCCACTCCCCTCGGTCACTACATCCCACTCCCCTCGGTCACTACATCCCACTCCCCTCGGTCACTACATCCCACTCCCCTCGGTCACTACATCCCACTCCCCTCAGTCACTACATCCCACTCCCCTCGGTCACTACATCCCACTCCCCTCAGTCACTGCATCCCACTCCCCTCGGTCACTACATCCCACTCCCCTCGGTCACTACATCCCACTCCCCTCGGTCACTACATCCCACTCCCCTCGGTCACTACATCCCACTCCCCTCGGTCACTACATCCCACTCCCCTCGGTCACTACATCCCACTCCCCTCGGTCACTACATCCCACTCCCCTCGGTCACTACATCCCACTCCCCTCGGTCACTACATCCCACTCCCCTCGGTCACAACATCCCACTCCCCTCGGTCACTACATCCCACTCCCCTCGGTCACTACATCCCACTCCCCTCGGTCACAACATCCCACTCCCCTCGGTCACTACATCCCACTCCCCTCGGTCACTACATCCCACTCCCCTCGGTCACTACATCCCACTCCCCTCGGTCACTACATCCCACTCCCCTCGGTCACTACATCTCCCTCCCCTCGGTCACTACATCCCACTTCCCTCGGTCACTACATCCCACTCCCCTCGGTCACTACATCCCACTCCCCTCGGTCACTACATCCCACTCCCCTCGGTCACTGCATCCCACTCCCCTCGGTCACTACATCCCACTCCCCTCGGTCACTACATCCCACTCCCCTCGGTCACTGCATCCCACTCCCCTCGGTCACTACATCCCACTCCCCTCGGTCACTACATTCCACTCCCCTCGGTCACTACATCCCACTCCCCTCGGTCACTACATCCCACTCCCCTCGGTCACTGCATCCCACTCCCCTCGGTCACTACATCCCACTCCCCTCGGTCACTACATCCCACTCCCCTCAGTCACTACATCCCACTCCCCTCGGTCACTACATCCCACTCCCCTCAGTAAGAGACCGGAATTAATCTGCGGGACTGAATAATTATGTAGTTACAGTGGGAGCAAGGAACAGTTAGAATGGACCCCACAAGGCAGATACCTGAGTCCTCAGACCCCGCTGGGATAGTGGTTGGACGCTCAGTCGATTCTCGAGTCGATTGTTCCTCGGGCCCCTGAGTTGGGGATGTCTCGGTATCTGTAATAAAGGAAGAGAGACATGGGAGAGTGCAGAGTGGAGAACCCCAGAACAGATCATCAGGCTGGTACTAGATCCCCGGAGATTGTCAGACACCAGTGTTTGTATAACGCAGAGTCATCCAATCCCATGCCCCTCAGTCTCTACGTCCCACTCCCCTCACTCACTGTATTATTGTTTTATTCAGTCCCAGCAGGTGGGAGTCACTGGCAAGGCCAGATGCGGGAAAATGTTCCCGATGTTGGGGAAGTCCAGAAACCAGGGATCACAGTCTGAGGATAAGGGGTCGGCCATTTAGGACCGAGATGAGGAGAAACTTCTTCACCCAGAGAGTGGTGAACCTGTGGAATTCCCTGCCGCAGAGAGTTGTTGGGACCAGTTCATTGGATATATTCCAGAGGGAGTTAGATGTGGCCCTTACGGCTAAAGGGATCATGGGGTATGGAGAGAAAGCAGGAAAGGGGTACTGAGGGAATGATCAGCCATGATCTTATTGAATGTTGGTGCAGGCTCGAAGGGCCGAATGGCCCACTCCTGAACCTATTTTCGATGTTTCTATGTTTTTCTCTCGCCCCTTTTCGTCTCCTCCTGTCCGCTCTTCCGATATGATTTATTTTCTCCCTTTGTGACTTTCTCATAAGGACATAAGGAACAGCAGCAGGAGTCGACCATTCGGCCCCTCGAGCCTGCTCCGCCATTCAGCAGGATCATGGTCAATCATCGGCCTCAACACCACCTTCCCGTACTGTCCCCCTGTCCCTCTCTACGCCAAAACTTTCCACCTCTGTCTTCAACGTACTCAGTGACTGAGCTATCCAACATTTGCCCCATCTTTCAGTGAGAGGGAAAGATAGGCAGAGAGAGAGAGAGAGTTAGAGAGACAGAGGGAGAGCGAGACAGATAGAGAGTCAGAGAGAGACAAGGAGAGAGACAGTAAGAGAGATAGACAGAGAGAGAGATAGACAGAGAGAGTCAGAGAGAGACAGTGAGTGAGATAGATACAGAGAGAGAGAGAGAGAGAGAGAGAGAGTTAGAGAGACAGAGGGAGAGCGAGACAGATAGAGTCAGAGAGAGACAAGGAGAGAGACAGTGAAAGAGAGAGAGAGAGAGTTAGAGAGAGACAGAGGGAGAGCGAGACAGATAGAGAGTCAGAGAGAGACAAGGAGAGAGACAGTGAGAGAGAGAGAGAGAGTTAGAGAGAGACAGAGGGAGAGCGAGACAGATAGAGAGTCAGAGAGAGATAAGGAGAGAGACAGAGGGAGAGCGAGACAGATAGAGAGTCAGAGAGAGACAAGGAGAGGGACAGTGAGAGAGAGAGAGAGAGACAAGGAGAGAGACAGAGGGAGAGCGAGACAGATAGAGAGTCAGAGAGAGACAAGGAGAGAGACAGTGAGGGAGATAGACAGAGAGAGAGTTAGAGAGAGACAGAGGGAGAGCGAGACAGATAGAGAGTCAGAGAGAGACAAGGAGAGAGATAGATAGAGAGAGGCAGAGAGAGAGAAGGAGAGAGACAGTGAGAGAGATAGACAGAGAGAGAGATAGAGTTAGAGAGACAGAGGGAGAGCGAGACAGATAGAGAGTCAGAGAGAGACAGTGAGTGAGACAGTGAGAGAGATAGACAGAGAGAGAGAGAGAGAGAGAGCGAGACAGATAGAGAGTCAGAGAGAGACCGTGAGAGAGAGGCAGAGAGAGATAGATAGAGAGAGAGAGTGCTTCACACAGAGATAGAGAAAGAGTTAGAGAGACTTGGAGAGATAGAGACAGTGTGAGAAAGGGAATCAGTGAGAGAGGCAGAGAGATAGACAGAGAGAAAGAGAGAGTGAGTTCGAGAGATAGAGGGAGAGCGAGACAGATAGAGTCAGAGAGAGACAAGGAGAGAGACAGTGAGAGAGATAGACAGAGAGAGGCAGACAGATCGAGAGCAACACACAGAGATAGAGAAAGAATTAGAGAGACCTGGAGAGATAGAGACAGAGAGAAAGGTAGACAGTGAGAGAGGCAAAGGGAGAGGGAGACCGAGAGAAGCAGAGAGTCAGGGGGAGACAAATATACAGAGCATGAGAAAGCACGAGAGAAAAAGAGGACGAGAGACAGACACTCAGAACGAGAGGTGCAGAGAGAGAGAGAGAGAGAGAGACACTCAGAACGAGAGGTGCAGAGAGGGAGAGAGAGAGAGAGACACACAGAACGAGAGGTGCAGAGAGAGAGAGAGAGAGAGAGAGACACTCAGAACGAGAGGTGCAGAGAGAGAGAGACACACACAGAACGAGAGGTGCAGAGAGAGAGAGAGACAGACACACAGAACGAGAGGTGCAGAGAGAGAGAGAGAGAGAGAGAGACACTCAGAACGAGAGGTGCAGAGAGAGAGAGAGAGAGAGAGAGAGACACTCAGAACGAGAGGTGCAGAGAGAGAGAGAGACAGACACTCAGAACGAGAGGTGCAGAGAGAGAGAGAGACAGACACACAGAACGAGAGGTGCAGAGAGAGAGAGAGAGAGAGAGAGAGAGACACTCAGAACGAGAGGTGCAGAGAGAGAGAGAGAGAGAGAGACACTCAGAACGAGAGGTGCAGAGAGAGAGAGAGAGAGAGAGAGACACTCAGAACGAGAGGTGCCGAGAGAGAGAGAGAGAGAGAGAGAGACACTCAGAACGAGAGGTGCAGAGAGAGAGAGAGAGAGAGAGAGACAGAACGAGAGGTGCAGAGAGAGAGAGAGACAGACACTCAGAACGAGAGGTGCAGAGAGAGAGAGATAGAGAGAGACAGACAGACACTCAGAACGAGAGGTGCAGAGAGAGAGAGAGAGAGAGAGACAGACACACAGAACGAGAGGTGCAGAGAGAGAGAGAGAGAGAGAGAGAGACACTCAGAACGAGAGGTGCAGAGAGAGAGAGAGAGAGAGAGAGACACTCAGAACGAGAGGTGCAGAGAGAGAGAGAGAGAGAGAGAGACACTCAGAACGAGAGGTGCAGAGAGAGAGAGAGAGAGAGAGAGACACTCAGAACGAGAGGTGCAAGAGAGAGAGAGAGAGAGAGAGAGACACTCAGAACGAGAGGTGCAGAGAGAGAGAGAGAGAGAGACACACAGAACGAGAGGTGCAGAGAGAGAGAGAGAGAGAGAGACACTCAGAATGAGAGGTGCAGAGAGAGAGAGAGAGAGAGAGAGACACTCAGAACGAGAGGTGCAGAGAGAGAGAGAGAGAGAGAGACACACAGAACGAGAGGTGCAGAGAGAGAGAGAGAGAGAGAGACACACAGAACGAGAGGTGCAGAGAGAGAGAGAGAGAGAGAGACAGACACTCAGAACGAGAGGTGCAGAGAGAGAAAGAGAGAGAGAGAGACACTCAGAACGAGAGGTGCAGAGAGAGAGAGAGAGAGAGAGAGACACACAGAACGAGAGGTGCAGAGAGAGAGAGAGAGAGAGAGAGACACTCAGAACGAGAGGTGCAGAGAGAGAGAGAGAGAGAGAGAGACACACAGAACGAGAGGTGCAGAGAGAGAGAGAGAGAGAGAGAGACACTCAGAACGAGAGGTGCAGAGAGAGAGAGAGAGAGAGAGAGACAGACACACAGAACGAGAGGTGCAGAGAGAGAGAGAGAGAGAGAGAGACACTCAGAACGAGAGGTGCAGAGAGAGAGAGAGAGAGAGAGAGACACACAGAACGAGAGGTGCAGAGAGAGAGAGAGAGAGAGAGAGAGAGACACTCAGAACGAGAGGTGCAGAGAGAGAGAGAGAGAGAGAGAGACACACAGAACGAGAGGTGCAGAGAGAGAGAGAGAGAGAGACACTCAGAACGAGAGGTGCAGAGAGAGAGAGAGACTGAGAGACACACAGAACGAGAGGTGCAGAGAGAGAGAGAGAGAGAGAGAGACACTCAGAACGAGAGGAGCAGAGAGAGAGAGAGAGAGACACTCAGAACGAGAGGTGCAGAGAGAGAGAGAGGGAGAGAGAGACACACAGAACGAGAGGTGTAGAGAGAGAGAGAGAGAGACAGACACTCAGAACGAGAGGTGCAGAGAGAGAGAGAGAGAGAGAGAGACAGAACGAGAGGTGCAGAGAGAGAGAGAGAGAGACACTCAGAACGAGAGGTGCAGAGAGAGAGAGAGAGAGATAGGCTTGGAGAGAGATTGAGAGATAGAAAGACAGACAGAAATAGAAAATGGAGAGAGAGAGAGACGAAGACACAGAATGAGACAGTAGTAGAGAGAGAGAGTGAGAAAACATATATAGAGAGAGCGACAAAGAGAACGGGAAAGACAGAGAGAGTCAAAAACACGGAGAGAGACAGAGATAGAGAGAGAGAGAGTGAGAGAGATGTGGAAAGAGACAGACAGAAAGAAAGGGAGATAAACAGAGAGATGACATCAGCGAGAGTGAGGGGGAGTTGTGGGAGCGAGAAGATTAGTGAAGCAGCATATGATATGTTCCCGTGTTGGCCCCAGTGGTGTTACAGTGAATACAAGAGACAGCACCGACCGGGCAAAGTCAGTGACTGACAGAGACAGTTACCGCAGAGAGTTGTTGGAACCAGTTCATTGGATATATTCCAGAGGGAGTTAGATATGGTGCTTGCAGCTAAAGGGATCAAGGGGTATGGAGAGAAAGCAGAAAAAGGGGTACTGAGGAAATGATCAGCCATGATCTTATTGAATGGTGGTGCAGGCTCGAAGGGCCGAATAGCCGACTCCTGAACCTATTTTCTATGTTTCTATTTTTCTACGAGTGACAGTGATGGCTCTGCGAGCACTCACCTTTTGGGGAGACTCGGTGCCGATCTATTTGCGCCTGACTAAGACACAGGGAGGGATTTCATTTCCCTGAAATGTTCTCACCCTCAACAAAATCCTACTGAAAGTTGGGTGTGATCAGAGCGTCCACTGATGTAAAACAGTCCCCGAGTTCGAGGGTCAAATAAAGACAACCTGAATTTCAGTGGGATTCAGACTGGTTGATGGACTGGAGAGAGGACAGGAGGGAGAGAGAGACATAGAGGACAGGAGGGAGAGAGAGACAGAGAGGACAGGAGAGAGAGACACACAGACAGACAGAGAGAGAGTTAAAGGCAGGGGCACAGAGAGAAAAAGACATTGTGATAGAGACAGGGACACAGAGAGAAAAAGAGACGGACAGAGAGAGACAGAGATACAGGAAGGGACGCAGAGGGATACAGACAGGGCCACAGAGAGACAGAGAAACAGAGAGAGAAATACAGTTGTTAGATGAACATAGAAACATAGAAAATAGGTGCAGGAGTAGGCCATTCGGCCCTTCGAGCCTGCACCGCCATTCAATGAGTTCATGGCTAAACATTTAACTTCAGTATCCCATTGCTGCTTTCTCACCATACCCCTTGATTCTCCGAGTAGTGAGGACTTCATCTAACTCCTTTTTGAATATATTTAGTGAATTGGCCTCAACAACTTTCTGTGGTAGAGAATTCCACAGGTTCACCACTCTCTGGGTGAAGAAGTTTCTCCTCATCTCGGTCCTAAATGGCTTCCCCCTGATGGTGAACAGTCTGCGTAGAATGGACCCGACACGGCAGATACCCAGGTCGAGTGTTAGAAACCAGACTTTATAGAACCCAGAATCACCAAACCCACTCCCCTCAGTCACTGCATTTTTTATTCGGTCCTGGGTTGTGGGCGACTCTGGCAAGCCGACATTTATTGCCCATCTCTAATTGCCCGAGAGACGTTGGTCGTGAGCCGCCTTCGTGAGTACGACAGAGTGACTGGCTCATTTCAGAGAGCAGTTAAGTTTCCAAGACATTGCTGTGGGTCAGGAGACGTATAAAGTCCAGAGCAGGTCAGGACAGTAGGTTTACTTCCCTGAAGGTCTTAGTATTTATATAACCCATAATAACCCCATCCCACTCCCCTCGGTCACTACATCCCACTCCCCTCGGTCACTACATCCCACTCCCCTCGGTCACTGCGTCCCACTCCCCTCGGTCACTACATCCCACTCCCCTCGGTCACTACGTCCCACTCCCCTCGGTCACTACATCCCACTCCCCTCGGTCACTACATCCCACTCCCCTCGGTCACTACATCCCACTCCCCTCGGTCACTACATCCCACTCCCCTCGGTCACTGCATCCCACTCCCCTCAGTCACTGCATCCCACTCCCCTCGGTCACTACATCCCACTCCCCTCGGTCACTACATCCCACTCCCCTCGGTCACTACATCCCACTCCCCTCGGTCACTACATCCCACTCCCCTCGGTCACTACATCCCACTCCCCTCGGTCACTGCATCCCACTCCCCTCGGTCACTGCATCCCACTCCCCTCGGTCACTACATCCCACTCCCCTCGGTCACTGCATCCCACTCCCCTCGGTCACTACATCCCACTCCAATCGGTCACTACATCCCACTCCCCTCGGTCACTACATCCCACTCCCCTCGGTCACTACATCCCACTCCCCTCGGTCACTACATCCCACTCCCCTCGGTCACTACATCCCACTCCCCTCGGTCACTGCATCCCACTCCCCTCGGTCACTACATCCCACTCCCCTCGGTCACTACATCCCACTCCCCTCGGTCACTACATCCCACTCCCCTCGGTCACTACATCCCACTCCCCTCGGTCACTACATCCCACTCCCCTCGGTCACTACATCCCACTCCCCTCGGTCACTACATCCCACTCCCCTCGGTCACTACATCCCACTCCCCTCGGTCACTACATCCCACTCCCCTCGGTCACTACATCCCACTCCCCTCGGTCACTGCATCACACTCCCCTCGGTCACTGCATCCCACTCCCCTCGGTCACTGCATCCCACTCCCCTCGGTCACTACATCCCACTCCCCTCGGTCACTGCATCCCACTCCCCTCGGTCACTGCATCCCACTCCCCTCGGTCACTACATCCCACTCCCCTCGGTCACTACATCCCACTCCCCTCGGTCACTACATCCCACTCCCCTCGGTCACTACATCCCACTCCCCTCGGTCACTACATCCCACTCCCCTCAGTAAGAGACTGGAATTAATCTGCGGGACTGAATATTTATGTAGTTACAGTGGGAGCAAGGAACAGTTAGAATGGACCCCACAAGGCAGATACCTGAGTCCTCAGACCCCGCTGGGATAGTGGCTGGACGCTCAGTCGATTCTCGAGTCGATTGTTCCTCGGGCCCCTGAGTTGGGGATGGCTCGGTATCTGTAATAATGGAAGAGAGACATGGGAGAGTGCAGAATGGAGAACCCCAGAACAGATCATCAGGCTGGTACTAGATCCCCGGAGATTGTCAGACACCAGTGTTTGTATAACGCAGAATCATCCAATCCCATGTCCCTCAGTCTCTACGTCCCACTCCCCTCACTCACTGTATTATTGTTTTATTCAGTCCCAGCATGTGGGAGTCACTGGCAAGGCCAGATGCGGGAAGAATGTTCCCAATGTTGGGGAAGCCCAGAATCACGGGTCACAGTCTAAGGATACGGGGTAAGCCATTTAGGACCAAGATGAGGAGAAACTTCTTCACTCAGAGAGTGGTGAACCTGTGGAATTCCCTGCCGCAGAGAGTTGTTGGGGCCAGTTCATTGGATATATTCCAGAGGGAGTTAGATGTGGTCCTTACGGCTAAAGGGATCACGGGGTATGGAGAGAAAGCAGGAAAGGGGTACTGAGGGAATGATCAGCCATGATCTTATGGAATGGTGGTGCAGGCCCGAAGGGCCGAATGGCCGACTCCTGAACCTATTGTCTATGTTTCTATGTTTTTCTCTCGCCCCTTTTTGTCTCCTCCTGTCCCCTCTTCCGATATGATTTCTTTTCTCCCTTTGTGACTTTCTCATAAGGACATAAGGAACAGCAGCAGGAGTCGACCATTCGGCCCCTCGAGCCTGCTCCGCCATTCAGCAGGATCATGGTCAATCATCGGCCTCAACACCACCTTCTCGCACTGTCCCCCTGTCCCTCTGTACCCCAAAACTTTCCACCTCTGTCTTCAACGTACTCAGTGACTGAGCTCTCCCACATTTGCCCCATCTTTCAGTGAGAGGGAAAGATAGGCAGAGAGAGAGAGAGAGTTAGAGAGACAGAGGGAGAGCGAGACAGATAGAGAGTCAGAGAGAGACAAGGAGAGAGACAGTGAGAGAGATAGACAGAGAGAGAGATAGAGTTAGAGAGACAGAGGGAGAGCGAGACAGATAGAGAGTCAGAGAGAGACAAGGAGAGAGACAGTGAGAGAGACAGTGAGAGAGAGAGAGAGAGTTAGAGAGACAGAGGGAGAGCGAGACAGATAGAGAGTCAGAGAGAGACAAGGAGAGAGAGAGAGAGAGAGTTAGAGAGACAGAGGGAGAGCGAGACAGATAGAGAGTCAGAGAGAGACAAGGAGAGGGACAGTGAGAGAGAGAGAGAGAGACAAGGAGAGAGACAGAGGGAGAGTGAGACAGATAGAGAGTCAGAGAGAGACAAGGAGAGAGACAGAGGGAGAGCGAGACAGATAGAGAGTCAGAGAGAGACAGTGAGTGAGATAGATAGAGAGAGACAGAGAGAGACAAGCAGAGAGACAGTGAGAGAGAGGCAGAGAGAGATAGAGAGAGACAAGGAGAGAGATAGACAGAGAGAGGCAGAGAGAGATAGAGCTACACACAGAGAAAGAGAAAGAGTTGGAGAGACCTGGAGAGATGGAGACAGAGAGAAAGGGAGACAGTGAGAGAGGCAGAGAGGACAGGAGGGAGAGAGAGACAGAGAGGACAGGAGGGAGAGAGAGAGACAGAGAGGACAGGAGGGAGAGAGAGACAGAGAGGACAGGAGGGAGAGAGAGACAGAGAGGACAGGAGGGAGAGAGAGACAGAGAGGACAGGAGGGAGAGAGAGACAGAGAGGACAGGAGAGAGAGACAGAGAGGACAGACAGAGAGAGAGACACAGGCAGGGGCACAGAGAGAAAGAGACATTGTAATAGAGACAGGGACACAGAGAGAAAAAGAGACGGACAGAGAGAGACAGAGATACAGGAAGGGACGCAGAGGGATGCAGACAGGGCCACAGAGAGACAGAGAAACAGACAGAGAGATACAGTTGTTAGATGAACATAGAAACATAGAAAATAGATGCAGGAGTAGGCCATTCGGCCCTTCTAGCCTGCACCACCATTCAATGAGTTAATTGCTGAACATGTAACTTCAGTACCCCATTCCTGCTTTCTCACCATACCCCTTGATCCCCCGAGTAGTGAGGACTACATTTAACTCCTTTTTGAATATATTTAGTGAATTTACCTCAACAACTTTCTGTGGTAGAGAATTCCACAGGTTCACCACTCTCTGGGTGAAGAAGTTTCTCCTCATCTCGGTCCTAAATGGCTTCCCCCTGATGGTGAACCGTCTGCGTAGAATGGACCCTACACGGCAGATACCCAGGTCGAGTGTTAGAAACCAGACTTTATAGAACCCAGAATCACCAAACCCACTCCCCTCGGTCACTACATCCCACTCCCCTCGGTCACTACATCCCACTCCCCTCGGTCACTACATCCCACTCCCCTCGGTCACTACATCCCACTCCCCTCAGTCACTACATCCCACTCCCCTCGGTCACTACATCTCACTCCCCTCGGTCACTACATCCCAATCCCCTCGGTCACTACATCCCACTCCCCTCGGTCACTACATCCCACTCCCCTCGGTCACTACATCCCACTCCCCTCGGTCACTACATCCCACTCCCCTCGGTCACTACATCCCACTCCCCTCGGTCACTACATCCCACTCCCCTCGGTCACTACATCCCACTCCCCTCGGTCACTACATCCCACTCCCCTCAGTCACTACATCCCACTCCCCTCGGTCACTACATCCCACTCCCCTCGGTCACTACATCCCACTCCCCTCGGTCACTACATCCCACTCCCCTCGGTCACTACATCCCACTCCCCTCAGTAAGAGACTGGAATTAATCTGCGGGACTGAATATTTATGTAGTTACAGTGGGAGCAAGGAACAGTTAGAATGGACCCCACAAGGCAGATACCTGAGTCCTCAGACCCCACTGGGATAGTGGCTGGACGCTCAGTCGATTCTCGAGTCGATTGTTCCTCGGGCCCCTGAGTTGGGGATGTCTCGGTATCTGTAATAAAGGAAGAGAGACATGGGAGAGTGCAGAGTGGAGAACCCCAGAACAGATCATCAGGCTGGTACTAGATCCCCGGAGATTGTCAGACACCAGTGTTTGTATAACGCAGAATCATCCAATCCCATGTCCCTCAGTCTCTACGTCCCACTCCCCTCACTCACTGTATTATTGTTTTATTCAGTCCCAGCATGTGGGAGTCACTGGCAAGGCCAGAATTTGTTGCCCATCCCTAATCGCCATTAAGAAAGGGGTGGGGTGCCATCTTCTTGAATAGAACTGAGTAGATTGCTGGGTAAGTTCAGAGGGCAGTTCAGAGTCAACCACATCGCTGTGGGTCTGGAGTCACATATAGGCCAGAGCGGGTAAGGACGGCAGATTTCCTTCCCTAAAGGACACTAACCCATTATCATCCCATTCCACTCCCCTCAGTCATTACATCCCACTCCCCTCAGTCCCCTCAGCCTACTCCCCTCAGTCTCCCCATCCCACTCCCCTCAGTTTCCACATCCTACTCCCCTCACTCTTTTCATCCCACTCCCCTCAGTCTTTTCATTCCATTCCCCTCAGTCACTACATCCCGCTCACTCAGTCCCCTCAGCCTACTCCCCTCAGTCTTTTCATCCCACTCACCTCAGTCCCCTCAGCCTACTCCCCTCAGTCTTTTCATCCCACTCCCCTCAGTCACTACATCCCACTCACTCAGTCCCCTCAGCCTACTCCCCTCAGTCTTTTCATCCCACTCCCCTCAGTCACTACATCCCACTCACCTCAGTCCCCTCAGCCTACTCCCCTCAGTCTTTTCATCCCACTCCCCTCAGTCTCCTCATCCCACTCCCCTCGGTAAGAGACTGGATGACTCTGAGGGACTGAGGATTTCAGCAGTTACACTGGGTGAACAGTCTGTGTAGAATGGACCCCACAAGGCAGATACCTGGGGCTGTAGACCCCGCTGGGATAGTGGATGGACGGGCAGTGGATTCGAGAGTCGATTGTTCCTCGGGCCCCTGAGTTGGGGATGTCTCGGGATCTGTAACAAAGGAAGAGAGACATGGGAGAGTGGAGAACAGCCGGACAGTTCATCAGGCTGATAATGAAGCCCGGAGATTGTCATTCTATAACCCCGAATATCGCAATCCCACTCCCCGGGACCTGTAAATCTAGGAGAGGGAGCGTGGGGGGGGGGGCCCAGTACTACACTGGGGGTCTATCGCCATCACTGGGCACCCCAGGGAACAGAGTGTCCGACACACACACTGAGAACAGAGTCTGATTCAGCTCCCTGGAGCTTTGGTGAAAAGATCACTTTGTGTTTCAGATCCTTTAACTTTCTTATTGGTGTTGCTGACACGGGACATCCCAGGGTCACCCTCTGGGTCATTCACAATCGCCAATGTACCTGTGCAATAAGCCAAGTAACAGAGGGATGTCGGCTTCAACTGGTAAACGGAGTAACTGGTGCAGTTTTTGATCTTTATCTCCCGGGTCAAGTCGCAGGGATTTCTGTCCCAGTGAAAACACACTGTCCCCGTCACTTCTCCCTGTCCCACGGTGGGGTGAGTTCCTGAAATGAGGATTATAAATATTGAAGAATGTAACGGAGGTGAACAGTGCTGGACAGTGAATGTAAATCTGAGATTATAAAGTCTGAAAGTACCGTTTAACCAGCCTGGGAAGTTTGTGGAGCAGTGATTCGCTGGGACCGCAGTCTCCGGAATCTTCCATCCGCCAGAACTGAAACAACAATCACACAGAGTCAGTCAGCCCCTGAACTGATTCAATGATCAACTGAGAGAAGCTATTCCCCTTTCCCTGGATCCACTCCCTGCCCCATTGCTCTGACTGATGGTCCCGCTCTCTCTACACAACCGCTTCCTAATCTCACACTTTGCTCTCTTCAGTACATTTACTCCTGGTTTATTGATCAGTTTATCCATCACTTCCCCCTCACGTTACCTTTTAAATCTGTACCATCCTTGGACAAGATCCCAATCACACTGTCTGTTTCCGATACAGTCAGTCACACCACAATCCGTGCTCCTCCAGGACTGGTCCAGGACTGTGTGATCGACACACGGGTCAGTGAGTGTGGAGTCTGTGACTGAGGGACAGAAAGGTGTTTAATGTTAATATAAAGCACAGTTAATGTTACACAGCGCCTTGTACCCCTGAAGCACCAATAACCTCAGTTTCACTCTCCGCCCTGGTAAAAACTGCCCCAAATTAAACCTGGATCCTTTCCTCCTTCTCTAAACCAGGTTCCAATCTGTCTCCCAGCTCAGCCTTCCCTCCAACTCACTACTCACAGACAGACCTCATGGTGTATCTCAGTCCCCAGGTGAACACTGAGTGTAGAGGGTGGGGACACTGGATGGTCAGTGGGAGATACCATGGGGTACCTCAGTCCCCAGGGGAACACTGAGTGTAGAGGGGGGGGGACACTGGATGGTCAGTGGGAGATACCATGGGGTACCTCAGTCCCCAGGGGAACACTGAGTGTAGAGGGGGGGGGGACACTGGATGGTCAGTGGGAGATACCATGGGGTATCTCAGTCCCCAGGTGAACACTGAGTGTAGAGGGTGGGGACACTGGATGGTCAGTGGGAGATACCATGGGGTATCTCAGTCCCCAGGTGATCACTGAGTGTAGAGGGGGGACACTGGATGGTCAGTGGGAGATACCATGGGGTATCTCAGTCCCCCGGTGAACACTGAGTGTAGAGGGTGGGGACACTGGATGGTCAGTGGGAGATACCATGGGATATCTCAGTCCCTGGGTGAACACTGAGTGTAGAGGGTGGGGACACTGGATGGTCAGTGGGAGATACCATGGGGTATCTCAGTCCCTGGGTGAACACTGAGTGTAGAGGGTGGGGACACTGGATGGTCAGTGGGAGATACCATGGGGTACCTCAGTCCCAGGGGAACACTGAGTGTAGAGGGGGGGGACACTGGATGGTCAGTGGGAGATACCATGGGGTATCTCAGTCCCTGGGTGAACACTGAGTGTAGAGGGTGGGGACACTGGATGGTCAGTGGGAGGTATCATGGGGTATCTCAGTCCCCCGGTGAACACTGAGTGTAGAGGGTGGGGACACTGGATGGTCAGTGGGAGATACCATGGAGTATCTCAGTCCCCAGGTGAACACTGAGTGTAGAGAGTGGGGTCACTGGATGGTCAGTGGGAGATACCATGGGGTATCTCAGTCCCCAGGTGAACACTGAGTGTAGAGGGTGGGGTCACTGGATGGTCAGTGGGAGATACCATGGGGTATCTCAGTCCCCAAGTGAACACTGAGTGTAGAGGGTGGGGACACTGGATGGTCAGTGGGAGATACCATGGGGTATCTCAGTCCCCAAGTGAACACTGAGTGCAGAGGGTGGGGACACTGGATGGTCAGTGGGAGATACCATGGGGTATCTCAGTCCCGAAGTGAACACTGAGTGTAGAGGGTGGGGACACTGGATGGTCAGTGGGAGATACCATGGGGTATCTCAGTCCCTGGGTGAACACTGGGTGTAGAGAGTGGGGTCACTGGATGGTCAGTGGGAGACACCATGGGGTATCTCAGTCCCCGGGTGAACACTGAGTATAGAGGATGGGGACACTGGATGGTCAGTGGTAGATACCATGGGGTATCTCAGTCCCCAGGTGAATACTGAGTGCAGACACACAGAACGAGAGGTGCAGAGAGAGAGAGAGGGAGAGAGAGACACTCAGAACGAGAGGTGCGAGAGAGAGAGAGAGAGTCAGACACACAGAACGAGAGGTGCGAGAGAGAGAGAGAGAGAGTCAGACACACAGAACGAGAGGTGCGAGAGAGAGAGAGAGACAGAACGAGAGGTGCGAGAGAGAGAGAGAGACAGAACGAGAGGTGCGAGAGAGAGAGAGAGACAGAACGAGAGGTGCGAGAGAGAGAGAGACTCAGACACACAGAACGAGAGGTGCGAGAGAGAGAGAGAGACAGAACGAGAGGTGCGAGAGAGAGAGAGAGTCAGACACACAGAACGAGAGGTGCGAGAGAGAGAGGGAGAGAGAGAGACAGAACGAGAGGTGCGAGAGAGGGAGGGAGAGAGAGACACACAGAACGAGAGGTGCGAGAGAGAGAGAGGGAGAGAGAGACACTCAGAACGAGAGGTGCGAGAGAGAGAGAGGGAGAGAGAGACACTCAGAACGAGAGGTGCGAGAGAGAGAGAGGGAGAGAGAGACACTCAGAACGAGAGGTGCGAGAGAGAGAGAGGGAGAGAGAGACACACAGAACGAGAGGTGCGAGAGAGAGAGAGGGAGAGAGAGACACTCAGAACGAGAGGTGCGAGAGAGAGAGAGGGAGAGAGAGACACACAGAACGAGAGGTGCGAGAGAGAGAGAGAGAGAGACAGACAGAACGAGAGGTGCGAGAGAGAGAGAGAGACAGACAGACAGAACGAGAGGTGCAGAGAGAGAGAGAGAGAGACAGACAGAACGAGAGGTGCAGAGAGAGAGAGAGAGACAGACACACAGAACGAGAGGTGCAGAGAGAGAGAGAGAGACAGACAGAACGAGAGGTGCGAGAGAGAGAGAGGGAGAGAGACAGACAGAACGAGAGGTGCAGAGAGAGAGAGAGAGACAGACAGACAGAACGAGAGGTGCAGAGAGAGAGAGAGAGACAGACAGAACGAGAGGTGCAGAGAGAGAGAGAGACAGACAGACAGAACGAGAGGTGCAGAGAGAGAGAGAGAGAGACAGACAGAACGAGAGGTGCAGAGAGAGAGTGAGAGAGAGAGACACTCAGAACGAGAGGTGCGAGAGAGAGAGAGAGAGAGAGACAGACAGAACGAGAGGTGCAGAGAGAGAGAGAGAGAGAGAGAGACAGACAGAACGAGAGGTGCAGAGAGAGAGAGAGAGACAGACACACAGAACGAGAGGTGCAGAGAGAGAGAGAGAGACAGACAGAACGAGAGGTGCGAGAGAGAGAGAGGGAGAGAGAGACAGACAGAACGAGAGGTGCGAGAGAGAGAGAGAGAGACAGAATGAGAGGTGCGAGAGAGAGAGAGAGATAGTCTTGGAGAGAGATAGAGAGATAGAGAGACAGAGAGAAATATAAAATGGAGAGAGAGAGAGACGAAGAGGCAGAATGAGACAGCAGTGGAGAGAGAGAGTGAGAAAAAATATATAGAGAGAGCGACAAGGAGAACGGGAAAGACAGAGAGAGTCAAAAACATGGAGAGAGAGAGAGATAGAGAGTGAGAGAGTGAGAGAGATGTGGAAAGAGACAGACAGAAAGAAAGGGAGATAAACAGAGAGATGACATCAGCGAGAGTGAGGGGGAGTTGTGGGAGCGAGAAGATTAGTGAAGCAGCATATGATATGTTCCCGTGTTGGCCCCAGTGGTGTTACAGTGAATACAAGACACAGCACCGACCGGGCAAAGTCAGTGACTGACAGAGATGGCTCTGTGAGCACAGACCTTTTGGGGAGACTCGGGCCCGATCTATTTGCACCTGACTAAGACACAGGGAGGGATTTCATTTCCCTGAAATGTTCTCACCCTCAACAAATTCCTACTGAAAGTTGGGTGTGGTCAGAGCGTCCACTGATGTAAAACAGTCCCCGAGTTCGAGGGTCAAATAAAGACAACCTGAATTTCACTGCGATTCTGTCTGGTTGATGGACTGGAGAGAGGACAGGAGGGAGAGAGAGAGACGGAGAGGACAGGAGGGAGAGAGAGAGACGGAGAGGACAGGAGGGAGAGAGAGAGACGGAGAGGACAGGAGGGAGAGAGAGATAGAGAGGACGGGAGGGAGAGAGAGACAGAGAGGATAGGAGGGGAAGACAGACAGACAGAGAGAGAGACACAGGCAGGGGCACTGAGAGAAAGAGACATTGTGATAGAGACTGGGACACAGAGAGAAAAAGAGACGGACAGAGAGAGACAGAGATACAGGAAGGGACGCAGAGGGATGCAGACAGGGCCACAGAGAGAAAGAGAGACAGACAGAGAGAGATACAGTGATTATGGTGAACAGTCTGCGTAGAATGGACCCGACACGGCAGATACCCAGGTCGTGTGTTAGAAACCAGACTTTATAGAACCCAGAATCACCAAACCCACTCCCCTCAGTCACTGCATTTTTTATTCGGTCCTGGGTTGTGGGCGACACTGGCAAGCCGGCATTTATTGCCCATCTCTAATTGCCCGAGAGACCTTGGTCGTGAGCCGCCTTCGTGAGTACGACTGAGTGACTGGCTAATTTCAGAGAGCAGTTAAGTTTCCAAGACATTGCTGTGGGTCAGGAGACGTATAAAGTCCAGAGCAGGTCAGGACAGTAGGTTTACTTCCCTGAAGGTCTTAGTATTTATATAACCCATAATAACCCCATCCCACTCCCCTCGGTCACTACATCCCACTCCCCTCGGTCACTACATCCCACTCCCCTCGGTCACTACATCCCACTCCCCTCAGTCACTACATCCCACTCCCCTCGGTCACTACATCCCACTCCCCTCGGTCACTACATCCCACTCCCCTCGGTCACTGCATCCCACTCCCCTCGGTCACTACATTCCACTCCCCTCGGTCACTACATCCCACTCCCCTCGGTCACTACATCCCACTCCCCTCGGTCACTACATCCCACTCCCCTCGGTCACTACATCCCACTCCCCTCGGTCACTACATCCCACTCCCCTCGGTCACTGCATCCCACTCCCCTCGGTCACTGCATCCCACTCCCCTCGGTCACTGCATCCCACTCCCCTCGGTCACTACATCCCACTCCCCTCGGTCACTACATCCCACTCCCATCAGTAAGAGACTGGAATTAATCTGCGGGACTGAATATTTATGTAGTTACAGTGGGAGCAAGGAACAGTTAGAATGGACCCCACAAGGCAGATACCTGAGTCCTCAGACCCCGCTGGGATAGTGGCTGGACGCTCAGTCGATTCTCGAGTCGATTGTTCCTCGGGCCCCTGAGTTGGGGATGTCTCGGTATCTGTAATAATGGAAGAGAGACACGGGAGAGTGCAGAGTGGAGAACCCCAGAACAGATCATCAGGCTGGTACTAGATCCCCGGAGATTGTCAGACACCAGTCTTTGTATAACGCAGAATCATCCAATCCCATGTCCCTCAGTCTCTACGTCCCACTCCCCTCACTCACTGTATTATTGTTTGATTCAGTCCCAGCATGTGGGAGTCACTGGCAAGGCCAGAATTTGTTGCCCATCCCTAATCGCCATTAAGAAAGGGGTGGGGTGCCATCTTCTTGAATAGAACTGAGTAGATTGCTGGGTAAGTTCAGAGGGCAGTTCAGAGTCAACCACATCGCTGTGGGTCTGGAGTCACATATCGGCCAGAGCGGGTAAGGACGGCAGATTTCCTTCCCGAAAGGACACTAACCCATTATCATCCCATTCCACTCCCCTCAGTCACTACATCCCACTCCCCTCAGTCTCCCCATCCCACTCCCCTCAGTCACTACATCCCACTCCCCTCGGTCACTACATCCCACTCCCCTCGGTCACTACATCCCACTCCCCTCGGTCACTACATCCCACTCCCCTCAGTCACTACATCCCACTCCCCTCAGTCACTACATCCCACTCCCCTCAGTCTCCCCATCCCACTCCCCTCAGTCTTTTCATCCCACTCCCCTCAGTCACTACATCCCACTCCCCTCAGTCACTACATCCCACTCCCCTCAGTCACTACATCCCACTCCCCTCAGTCACTACATCCCACTCCCCTCGGTCACTACATCCCACTCCCCTCGGTCACTACATCCCACTCCCCTCGGTCACTATATCCCACTCCCCTCAGTCACTACATCCCACTCCCCTCAGTCACTACATCCCACTCCCCTCAGTCACTACATCCCACTCCCTCAGTCCCCTCAGCCTACTCCCCTCAGTCTTTTCATCCCACTCACCTCAGTCCCCTCAGCCTACTCCCCTCAGTCTTTTCATCCCACTCACCTCAGTCCCCTCAGCCTACTCCCCTCAGTCTTTTCATCCCACTCCCCTCAGTCTCCTCATCCCACTCCCCTCAGTAAGAGACTGGATGACTCTGAGGGACTGAGTATTTCAGCAGTTACACTGGGTGAACAGTCTGTGTAGAATGGACCCCACAAGGCAGATACCTGGGGCTGTAGACCCCGCTGGGATAGTGGATGGACGGGCAGTGGATTCGAGAGTCGATTGTTCCTCGGGCCCCTGAGTTGGGGATGTCTCTGGATCTGTAACAAAGGAAGAGAGACATGGGAGAGTGGAGAACAGCCGGACAGTTCATCAGGCTGATAATGAAGCCCGGAGATTGTCTTTCTATAACCCCGAATATCGCAATCCCACTCCCCGGGACCTGTAAATCTAGGAGAGGGAGCGTGGGGGGGCCCAGTGCTACACTGGGGGTCTATCGCCATCACTGGGCACCCCAGGGAACAGAGTGTCCGACACACACACAGAACAGAGTCTGATTCAGCTCCCTGGAGCTTTGGTGAAAAGATCACTTTGTGTTTCAGATCCTTTAACTTTCTTATTGGTGTTGCTGACACGGGACATCCCAGGGTCACCCTCTGGGTCATTCACAATCGCCAATGTACCTGTGCAATAAGCCAAGTAACAGAGGGATGTCGGCTTCAACTGGTAAACGGAGTAACTGGTGCAGTTTTTGATCTTTATCTCCCGGGTCAAGTCGCAGGGATTTCTATCCCAGTGAAAACACACTGTCCTCGTCACTTCTCCCTGTCCCACGGTGGGGTGAGTTCCTGAAATGAGGATTATAAATATTGAAGAATGTAACGGAGGTGAACAGTGCTGGACAGTGAATGTAAATCTGAGATTATAAAGTCTGAAAGTACCGTTTAACCAGCCTGGGAAGTTTGTGGAGCAGTGATTCGCTGGGACCGCAGTCTCCGGAATCTTCCATCCGCCAGAACTGAAACAACAATCACACAGAGTCAGTCAGCCCCTGAACTGATTCAATGATCAACTGAGAGAAGCTGTTCCCCTTTCCCTGGATCCACTCCCTGCCCCATTGCTCTGACTGATGGTCCCGCTCTCTCCACACAACCGCTTCCTAATCTCACACTTTGCTCTCTTCAGCACATTTACTCCTGGTTTATTGATCAGTTTATCTGTCACTTCCCCCTCACGTTACCTTTTAAATCTGTACCATCCTTGGACAAGATCCCAATCACACTGTCTGTTTCCGATACAGTCAGTCACACCACAATCCGTGCTCCTCCAGGACTGGTCCAGGACTGTGTGATCGACACACGGGTCAGTGAGTGCGGAGTCTGTGACTGAGGGACAGAAAGGTGTTTAATGTTAATATAAAGCACAGTTAATGTTACACAGCGCCTTGTACCCCCTGAAGCACCAATAACCTCAGTCTCACTCTCCGCCCTGGTAAAAACTGCCCCAAATTAAACCTGGATCCTTTCCTCCTTCACTAAACCTGGTTCCAATCTGTCTCCCAGCTCAGCCTCCCCTCCAACTCACTGCTCACAGACAGACCTCATGGGGTATCTCAGTCCCCAGGGGAACACTGAGTGTAGAGTGGGGGTACACTGGATGGTCAGTGGGAGATACCATGGGGTATCTCAGTCCCCAGGTGAACACTGAGCGCAGAGAGTGGGGACACTGGATGGTCAGTGGGAGATACCAATGGGGTATCTCAGTCCCCAGGTGAACACTGAGTGTAGAGGGGGGGACACTGGATGGTCAGTGGGAGATACCATGGGGTATCTCAGTCCCCAGGTGAACACTGAGTGTAGAGGGTGGGGACACTGGATGGTCAGTGGGAGATACCATGGGGTATCTCAGTCCCCGGGTGAACACTGAGTGTAGAGGGTGGGGACACTGGATGGTCAGTGGGAGATACCATGGGGTATCTCAGTCCCCTGGTGAATACTGAGTGTAGAGAGTGGGAACACTGGATGGTCAGTGGGAGATACCATGGGGTATCTCAGTCCCCGGGTGAACACTGAGTGTAGAGGGTGGGGACACTGGATGGTCAGTGGGAGATACCATGGGGTATCTCAGTCCCCAGGTGAACACTGAGTGTAGAGGGTGGGGACACTGGATGGTCAGTGGGAGATACCATGGGGTATCTCAGTCCCTGGGTGAACACTGAATGTAGAGGGTGGGGACACTGGATGGTCAGTGGGAGATACCATGGGGTATCTCAGTCCCCGGGTGAACACTGAGTGTAGAGAGTGGGGTCACTGGATGTTCAGTGGGAGATACCATGGGGTATCTCAGTCCCCAGGTGAACACTGAGTGTAGAGGGTGGGGACACTGGATGGTCAGTGTCTTAATCCTGGGGTTAAATTCGATTCGAAATAATTCGGTGTTCTTGGTTCTTCACTGATAAACCTATAACATTATTTATATATATATATGTATATGTCAATGATGAAGATATTAATCCTGAATCTATAAATGTTGAATATCAAATGTATTTTCATAATATGTTGAATATTATCTGATAAATATTCTGATAGAATGACTGAGTGTAGGAATATCACAGAATCACAGAACAGTATAGCACAGAAGGAGGTCACTCGGCCCATCGAATCTGCGCTTGTTGTTTCAAACAGAAATCCAGTTAGTCCCACTCGCTCGCTCTTTCCCCACATTGTTGCGGTTTTTTTTCATCATGTTTTCATCCAATTCCCTTCTGAAGGTTACTATTGAATCTGTTTCCATCAGGCTATCCGGCAATGTATTCCAACTTCTCTATTATCCATTCCTGGGATGTGGGCAAGGCCAGGATTTATTGCCCGACCCGAATGGCCCCTTGACAAGCTGGTTGTGAGCCGCCTGCTTGAACCGCTGCAGTCTGTGTGGTGAAGGTGCTCCCACAGTGCTGTTAGGGAGGGGGTTCCTGGGTTTGGACCCAGCGACGATGAAGGAACGGCCGATGTATTTCCAAGTCGGGATGTGTGTGTGTGACTGGGAGGGGAACGTGGAGGGGGTGGTGTTCCCACGCGCCTGCTGCCCTTGTCCTTCGAGGCGGCAGAGGTCGCGGGTTTGGGATGAGCTCCTGATGAAGCCTTGGCGAGTTGCTGCAGTGCATCTTGTAGACGGTAGCCACGGAGCGCCGGTGGTGGAGGGAGTGAATGTTTAAACCCTTCGATCTAAATCCTTCATGGCTTTAAGCACCTCCCTCAATTCTTCTCTTCACCTTCTCGACACTGAGACCAACAGCCCCAGTTTCTCCAGTCTATCACAGTAACTACAATCCCACATCTCTGTAACCATTCTAGTAAATCCTCTTCTGCACCCTCTCCAAAGCTGCAGATACTTCCTAAAGTGTGGTGCCCAGACTTGGACACAATTCTCCTGCTGGGACCCAAATCGTGAATTTGAAATCTAAATTTTAAGATAAATTTAAGAATGGAACGTAAAGGTGATAAATTAATGATCGTGAGGAATATAAACAAACATACGAATGTAAATGATCATTTAAACGTGCAAATACTTAAGTATCAGTATTACATATAAAAAACAAATCCAGCTGTCTAAATATTAGAAAGAGTTGTGTAAATATAACTATAATATTTACAGTACAAATCCGTTTATATGTGCAAAGAAAGATCGGTGATTTAAGGGCATCTTACAAATAAAAAACATAAGATGAACATTCTTAAATCTCTTGAGGTGTAAACAGACTCCAGGAAGGAGGGGAATTAATAATATCGATTAACAATGCCAATATTAAATATCGATCATAAATAAATCATGCAAATATGAATTGATAATACAAATATTAAGTATCTATTACAAAACCCAAATGAATATTATGAATCAATAAAGCAATTAAATATCGATCATAAATACATCATGCAAATATGAATCGATAATACAAATATTAAATCACTATTTCAAGTACATAATAAATAATATAAGAAGATAAGAAATAGGAGCAGGAGTCAGCCATTTGGCCCCTCGAGCCTGTTGCACCATTATATAAGATCACGGCTGATCTGACCTTGGTCTCAACACTTCCTCGCCTGCTCCCCATCACCCCATAATATGAATCAATAATACAAATAATACATATCTATTACAAATACATAATCATTATATGAATCAATAATGAAAATAGTAAATATCTATTAAAATCGCATAATTAATATTAATCAATAATGAAAATATTAAAGACATATTACAAATTCATAAATAATATAAATCGGTAATGCAAATATTAATATCTGACAAATGCATAATAAATAATTTGAAGCAATGATGCAAATATTAAATATCTATTGCAAATGCTCAATAAATAATATCAATCAGTAACACAAAAATTAAAAATATATTACACATGCATAATAAAATAATAAATCACTAATACAAATATTAAATACTATTGGGGCATGAACTATTTACAATCTATATTAATGATTTGGATGAAGGGATGAGTGTAATGGAGCCATGTTTGCTGATGATACAAAGATGGGTGGGAGAGCCAGTTGTGAGCAGGACACAATGTACAAAGAGATATCGGCAGGCAAAGTGTGTGGGTAAAAAATTGGCCGATGGAGTATCAGGTGGGAAACTGTGAGGTTATCCACTTTGGGAGGAAAAATAAAAGCGCTAATTATTATTTAAATGGGGAGAAATTGCAAAGTGCCGCAGTACAGCGGGACCTGGGGGTTACTTGTGCATGAAACACAAAAGGTTAGTATGCAGGCACAACAAGTGATCAGGAAGGCCAATGGTATCTTGGCCTTTACTGCGAAGGGGATGGAGTATAAAAGCAGGGAAGTCTTGCTCCAGTTATACAGGGTATTGGTGAGGCCACACCTGGAGTACTGCGTGCAGTTTTGGTCTCCTTAATTAAGGAGGAATAGACTTGCATTGGAGGCAGTTCAGAAAAGGTTCACTAGGATGAATGTGAAGATGACGGGTTTGTCTTATGAAGAAAGGTTCAGCCGGTTGGGTCTATACTCATTGGAGTTTAGAAGAATGAGAGGTGAACTTATTGAAACGTTTAAGATTCTGAGGGGGCTCGACGGGGTAGATGCAGAGAGGATGTTTCCCCTCGTGGGGGAATCTAGAACTAGGGGGCATAGTTTCAGAATAAGGGGCCGCCCCTTTAGAATGGAGATGAGGAGGAATTTCTTCTCTCAGAGGGTCGTGTATATTTGGAATTCTCTGCCCCAGAGAGCTGTGGAGGCTGGGTCATTGATTATGTTTAAGGTGGAGATAGACAGATTTTTGAACGATCAGGGAGTGAAGGCATATGGGGAGTGGGCGGGGAAGTGGAGTTGAGGCCAAGATCAGATCAGCCACGATCTTATTGAATAGCGGAGCAGGCTCGAGGGGCCAAATGGTCGACTCCTGCTCCTACTTCTTATGTTCTTATGCTCCATTACAAATGTGTAATAAACAATATGAATCAATTCTCCAATTATGAAAGATATGTTACAAGTGCATAATAATGAACATGAATCAATAATGCAAGTGTGAAATATCTTTCACAAATGCATAATAAATAATATAAATCAGTAATGCAAATATTAAAGTTATAATACAAAGGAATAATGAATAATATAAATCTGTAATGCAAAGATTAAAGTTATAATACAAAGGAATAATGAATAATATAAATCTGTAATGCAAAGATTAAAGTTATAATACAAAGGAATAATGAATAATATAAATCTGTAATGCAAAGATTAAAGTTATAATACAAAGGAATAATGAATAATATAAATCTGTAATGCAAAGATTAAAGTTATAATACAAAGGAATAATGAATAATATAAATCTGTAATGCAAAGATTAAAGTGATATTTTAAAGGAACAATGAATAATATGCATCAATAATGTAATATTTGAGATATATTAAAAATATATAATAAAATCAATAAGAATAGAAAATATTAAATACTGTAACAAATGCATTATAATTAATAATCAATGATTCAAATGTGAAATATCGATCACAGATGCATTATAATAAAATGAATCAATAAGGCAATACTTGAGATATATTACAAATGTCTAATTAATAATATAAATCTGTAATAAAAATATTAAATACTATACCAAATGTATAATAATTAATATTAATCAAATATGCAAATGTGAATCCATTATAACAAAATGAATCAATAATGAAAATATTCATGAACATGCAGAATATGAATTAGTAATGAAAAAATAAGATTTATAACAAATGTGTAATAAATTATATCAATATTAATGCAAAAATTGAAGATATGTTACAAATGCATAATAATTAATATTAATCAACGATGCAAATGTTGAATATGTATAAAAAATGCATAATACATTAGATGAATCTATAATGCAAATGATTAAGAACTAAAACAAATGTTTAATGATTAATAATAATCAGTAATGCCTATATTAAAGATATAATAAAATATATATAATAAAATATGAATCGATATTGCAAGTATTAAATTCTATGACCAATGCATAATAAATAACATAAATCAGTAATGCAAAAATTAAAGATATATTACAAAGGAATAATAAATAATATCAATAATGCAATATTTGAGATATATTACAAATGTAAAATTAGTAATATCAATCAGAATTACAAACATTTTATATATATTACAAATGCAGAATAATATTAATCAAAGGTACAAATGTGAAATCTCTATCACAATTGTATAATAATTAATATGAATCGATAATGCAAATACTCAAGATCTATTACAAAGGAATGCTAAAAATATCAATTAGTATTGCAAATATTAAATACCATAACAAATGCATAATAATTAATATTAATCAAAGATGGAAATGTAAAATATCTATCACAGGTGCATCACAACAAAATGAATCAATAATACAATATTTGAGATATATTACAACTGCATAATCAGTAACATAAATCCACAACAAAAATATTAAACACTATACCAAATGCATAATAATTAATATTAGTCAAATATGCAAATGGTAAATATTCATCACAAATGCATAATAAATAATATGTATCAATAATGAAAACATTCATCAACTATTAAAAATCCAGAATCAGAATTACTAATGAAAAAAATAAAATATATAACAGGCGTAATAAATTATATCAATGTGCAATTCAAAAATTAAAGATTTGTTACAGATGCATATTAATTAATATTAATCAGTGATGCAAATATTAAATACTATAACAAATGCATAATAATGAATATTAATCAAAGATGCAAATGGGAAATATCGATCACAGGTGCATTATAAATAATATGTATCAAAATTGAAAACATTCATCAACTATTAAAAATGCAGAATAAGAATTACTAATGAAAAAAATAAGCTATATAACAGGCGTAATAAATTATATCAATGCGTAATGCAAAAATTAAAGATATGTTACAGAGGCATATTAATTAATATTAATCAGTAATGCAAATATTAAATACTATAACAAATGGATAATAATTAATATTAATCAAAAATGCAAATGTGAAATATCGATCAGAGATGCATCATAACAAAATGAATCAATAATGCAATACTTGAGATATATTACTAATGCCTAATAAATAATATCAATCTATAATAAAAAGATTACATACTATACCAAATGTATAATAATTAATAGTAAATAAATCTCTCACAAATGCATAATAAATGGGATGGATCAATAATGAAAAAATTCAGCAACTATTACAAATGCAGAATCTGAATCAGTAATGAAAAAAATAAGATATATAACAGGTGTAATAAATTATAGCAATGTGTAATGCGAAAATTAAAGATATGTTACAGACGCATATTAATTAATATTAATCAGTAATGCAAATATTAAATACTATTGCAAATGCAGAATAATTAATACTAATCAAAGATGCAATTGTGAAATATCGATCACAATTGTATAATAATTAATATCAATCAATAATGCAAATACTCAAGATCTATTACAAAGGAATGCTAAACAATATCAATCAGTATTGTAAATATTAAATACCTGTGACAAATGCATAATAAATACCAGGAATTCAAAATGCAAAAATTAAAGATAGATCACAAATGTATAATAAATAATATTAATCAGTAATGCAAATGTTAAATACTATGACAAATGCATAATAATTAATATTAATCAAAGATGCAAATGTGAAATATCGATCACAGATGCATTATAACAAAATGAATCAATAAGGCAATACTTGAGATATATTACTAAAGCCTAATAAATAATATAAATCTATAAGAAAAATATTAACTACGATACCAAATGCATAATAATTAATATTAATCAAATATGCAAATACGAAACATCTATCACAAATACATAATAAATAGTATGAATCAAAAATGAAAAAATTCATTAATTGTTACTAATGGAGAATCAGAATTACTAATGAAAAAAAATAAGATATAATAAAGGCATAATAAATTACATCAATGTGTAATGCAAAAATTAAAGATAGGTTACAGATGCAGAATAATTAATATTAATCAACGATGCAAATGTTAAATATCTATAAAAATGCACAATAAATTATATGAATTTATAATACAATGATCAAGAACAATAACAAATGTATAATGAATAATATCAGTCAATAATGCAAATATTAAAGATATATTAAAAATGCATATAATGTAATATGAATCAATAATAAAAGTTTGAAAGTTTATAACAAGTACATCATACATAATATCAATCAGTATTGCAAATATTAAATATCTGTGACAAATGCATAATAAATACCAGGAATTAGTAATGTCAAATTAAAGATATATTATAAATGCATAATAAGTAATATAAATCATTATTGCAAATATGAAATATTTATCACAATTACATAATCATTAATCATAATCAAAAACGCAAATGTGAAATACCTATCATAAATGTATAATAAATAATTTGAATCAATAATGCAAATATTAAATATCTATAACTAATGTATAATGAATAATATGAATCAATAATGCAAATACTAAAGATATATTAAAATGCATATTATATAATATGAATCAAAAATGCAAGTAATATAGTCTATTACCAACGCATAATAAATAATAAGTCAGTACTGCAAAAAATAATTATACATAACATATGTGTAATAAATAATATAAATCAGTAATGAAAATATTACAAATGTTGAATTTTTACACCTGTTCGGTAATTAAGGTTATGTATATAATATTGTGTAAGTATGTATGGCATGGAATTATAATCAATTTACAGGCACAGGAAGAGGCAATTTTCCCGACCTGGTCCTAACGCTGATTATGGTCCACACGAGCCCCCTCCCAGCCGTCTTCCTCTCACCCCATCAATATATCCTTCTATTCCTTTCCCTCTGTGTGTTCATCGAGCTCAGCCGTGGATAATCTCTGCCTCTCGCCTTAGCCCCTCTGTCTGGTGACGAGCTCCCCATTCTCCCCACTCTCTGGGTAAAGAAGTTTCTCCTGAATTCCCCATTGGATTTATTGCTGACAGATTGATCTTATATTGGTGGCTCCCGAGATCTCGTCTCGTCCATAAGTGGAAACACCTTCGACACGTTTACTGTCAGAATTATAAAGCCCTCGATCAGGTCCCCCTCAGCCTTTTTCTTTTCTCGAGAAAAGCGGCCCAACTTGTTCAGTGTTTCCTGATCGTTATAACAGCTCAGTTCTGGTTTCATCTTGTAAAAGTTGACTCGCTCCCTCTCCAGTGCCTCTACATCCCTTTTGTGTAATGTGGAGACCACAACTGTGCACAGAAATGATGGAATACCTATCACAAATCCATAGCTTCTAAATCTGATCAGTAATTAAAAGTATAAATAATAGCAATGGAAGAATTTCAATGTAAACTCCATGTTGGAACCTCTCCGCTCAGATTTCCAGCCCTGCCACAGCCCTGAAGCTGCCCTGATGCAAATCACACACCTGAGGAGATTTTGCAGGTTTTTATACATGAAGACATTAAATACACACAGTGCAGTTTGTCGACAATGAAAATGACTTACTCAGATAACCCAGAATAAGCAGCAGATTCCTCATCTTACTGGGGGATATTCTGGAAGTGAAAACAGGGAATTAATATTGGAGAAAGTTGAGGGGACAGGGAGATCAGAGGGAATTGTAAATAGGGAGTTGGACAGGGAATCAGAGGGTACATCAATTTATAATCGGGAAGCTCCACCCCTCTCCCTCACTGGGACCCTACAGACAGAGGTGAGCTCTCCCTCTCTCCCTCACTGGGACCCGACCGACAGAGGTGAGCTCTATCTCTCTCCCTCACTGGGACACTACAGACAGAGGTGAGCTCTATCTCTCTCCCTCACTGGGACCCTACAGACAGAGGTGAGCTCTATCTCTCTCTCTCACTGGGACCTGACCGACAGAGGTGAGCTCTCCCTCTCTCCCTCACTGGGACACTACAGACAGAGGTGAGCTCTATCTCTCTCTCTCACTGGGACCCTACAGACAGAGGTGAGCTCTATCTCTCTCCCTCACTGGGACCCTACAGACAGAGGTGAGCTCTATCTCTCTCCCTCACTGGGACCCTACAGACAGAGGTGAGCTCTATCTCTCTCTCACTGGGACCCTACAGACAGAGGTGAGCTCTCCCTCTCTCCCTCACTGGGACCCTACAGACAGAGGTGAGCTCTATCTCTCTCCCTCACTGGGACCCTACAGACAGAGGTGAGCTCTATCTCTCTCTCACTGGGACCCTACAGACAGAGGTGAGCTCTCCCTCTCTCCCTCACTGAAACCCTACAGACACAGGTGAGCTCTCCCTCTCTCCCTCACTGGGACCCTACAGATAGAGGTGAACTCTCCCTCTCTCCCTCACTGGGACCCGACCGACAGAGGTGAGCTCTCCCTCTCTCCCTCACTGGGACCCTACAGACAGAGGTGAGCTCTCCCTCTCTCCCTCACTGGGACCCTACAGACAGAGGTGAGCTCTATCTCTCCCTCACTGGGACCCTACAGACAGAGGTGAGCTCTCCCTCTCTCCCTCACTGGGACCCTACAGACAGAGGTGAGCTCTATCTCTCTCCCTCACTGGGACCCTACAGACAGAGGTGAGCTCTCCCTCTCTCCCTCACTGGGACCCTACAGACAGAGGTGAGCTCTATCTTTCTCTCACTGGGACCCTACAGACAGAGGTGAGCTCTCCCTCTCTCCCTCACTGGGACACTACAGACAGAGGTGAGCTCTCCCTCTCTCCCTCACTGGGACACTACTGACAGAGGTGAGCTCTCCCTCACTGGGACCCTACAGACAGAGGTGAGCTCTATCTCTCTCTCACTGGGACCCTACAGACAGAGGTGAGCTCTCCCTCTCTCCCTCACTGGGACCCTACAGACAGAGGTGAGCTCTCCCTCTCTCCCTCACTGGGACCCTACAGACAGAGGTGAGCTCTCCCTCTCTCTCTCACTGGGACACTACAGACAGAGGTGAGCGCTATCTCTCTCTCTCACTGGGACCCTACAGACAGAGGTGAGCTCTATCTCTCTCCCTCACTGGGACCCTAAAGACAGAGGTGAGCTCTCCCTCTCTCTCTCACTGGGACACTACAGACAGAGGTGAGCTCTCCCTCTCTCCCTCACTGGGACACTACAGACAGAGGTGAGTTCTCCCTCTCTCTCTCACTGGGACACTACAGACAGAGGTGAGCTCTATCTCTCTCCCTCACTGGGACACTACAGACAGAGGTGAGTTCTCCCTCTCTCCCTCACTGGGACACTACAGACAGAGGTGAGCTCTATCTCTCTCCCTCACTGGGACACGACTGACAGAGGTGAGCTCTCCCTCTCTCTCTCACTGGGACACTACAGACAGAGGTGAGCTCTATCTCTCTCCCTCACTGGGACACTACAGACAGAGGTGAGCTCTATCTCTCTCTCTCACTGGGACACTACAGACAGAGGTGAGCTCTCCCTCTCTCTCTCACTGGGACACTACTGACAGAGGTGAGCTCTCCCTCTCTCTCTCACTGGGACCCTACAGACAGAGGTGAGCTCTCCCTCTCTCCCTCATTGGGACCCTACACACAGAGGTGAGCTCTATCTCTCTCCCTCACTGGGACCCTACAGACAGAGGTGAGCTCTATCTCTCTCCCTCACTGGGACCCTACAGACAGAGGTGAGCTCTATCTCTCTCCCTCACTGGGACCCTACAGACAGAGGTGAGCTCTAACTCTCTCCCTCACTGGGACCCTACAGACAGAGTTCAGTGCCAGCCTCTCTCCTATCCCCGATAAACACCAGTTGTTTGACGAGAATCCTTCCCTGGTTTTTCCAATTCTCGAACACCACTGGTTAAACCGTGCTGACTCTCTCCCCCCCAGGTCCCTCTCCAGTCTCCCCTGATTATAAACCTTTTAACACAGTCCATTACTGAGGCCTGAACCTGGACAGGACACACTCCACACAGTCCTGGGTCCCAACTTCAAACCCCCTGAGCTGCTGCTAAAATCCCCTCCACACCCCACTGCTTACCCGAGTCTCCAAACGCGGTGTCGCTGTGTGAGATACAGAGTTCTGATCACCGGTACCCTTCTCAGTCCCAGGTACAGCTCGCTGTGAGCAGTGACAGTCTCAGTGACAGCTCATTTAACCAGACCCACAGCACCAGAGGTGCGTGCAGCAATCGGCAGTGCTGATTGGCTGACACCTTATCATTTACTGATGATCTATAACCTGGCAGAGTCCATGCAAATGTAACATTTTTAATTAAAGGACCTGTGATAGACAAATGAGTAAACATCTCTTCTGGGCCCATGGTAACCAGGTGGGCTTTGCTGCAATAACAGAATTTGTCTTCAGCTGCCCAGCATGAAGGGTGTAGGGGCAGTGGGACGGGGGAGGGTCTGAGCATGTTATGGTCAGTATTGGGGAAAGGTGTGTGTGTGTATTGGGACTGGGGAGGGTCTGAGCATGTTATGGTCAGTATTGGGGAAAGGTCTGTGTGTGTATTGGGACTGGGGAGGGTCTGAGCATGTTATGGTCAGTATTGGGGAAAGGTCTGTGTGTGTATTGGGACTGAGAGGGTCTGAGCATGTTATGGTCAGTATTGGGGAAAGGTCTGTGTGTGTATTGGGACTGGGGAGGGTCTGAGCTTGTTATGGTCAGTATTGGGGAAAGGTGTGTGTGTGTATTGGGACTGGGGAGGGTCTGAGCATGTTATGGTCAGTATTGGGGAAAGGTCTGTGTGTGTATTGGGACTGGGGAGGGTCTGAGCATGTTATGGTCAGTATTGGGGAAAGGTCTGTGTGTGTATTGGGACTGGGGAGGGTCTGAGCATGTTATGGTCAGTATTGGGGAAAGGTGTGTGTGTGTATTGGGACTGGGGAGGGTCTGAGCATGTTATGGTCAGTATTGGGGAAAGGTGTGTGTGTGTATTGGGACTGGGGAGGGTCTGAGCATGTTATGGTCAGTATTGGGGAAAGGTCTCTGTGTGTATTGGGACTGGGGAGGGTCTGAGCATGTTATGGTCAGTATTGGGGAAAGGTGTGTGTGTGTATTGGGATTGGGGAGGGTCTGAGCATGTTATGGTCAGTATTGGGGAAAGGTCTGTGTGTGTATTGGGACTCTAATGGCCATGCGAACATTGGAAATAGAGCTGGATTCGGACATTCGGCCCCTCGAACCTGTTCCGCCATTCAATAAGATCATGGCTGATCCTCTACCTCACTCCACCGTCCCGCCCAATCCCCATATCTCTTGGTTCCCAACGTCTATCGATCTCTGTCCTGAATATACTCAACGACTGGTCCTCCACAGCCCTCTGGGGCAGAGAACTCCAAAGATTCACCACCCTCTGAGTGAAGAAATTTCTCCTCATCTCAGCCCTAAATGACCGAGCCCTTATCCTGAGACTGTGTGATCCCTGATTCCGGACTCTCCAGCCAGGAGAGAAAAGAATCTCTCGGTGTCTACCCTGTCAAGCCCTCGAAGAATTGTACACATTTTCAATGAGATGACCGCTCATTGTTCTAAACTCCAGAGAGTATGGGCCCATTCCACTCAATCTCACGTCACGGGACCGAGTTCCCCGATCGCCTTCGGCCGGGAGAGCCAGACCTCGGTTCTGCCCAGCACACTGCGTCAGTGTATCGGGCTGAACGGGCTGAGTCAGGGCACCCCTCGGGGACCGGGTCAGTCCATCCATTGCAGAGCCTGTAGCGATAGCCCTTCCCTCTCAGGTGCAGGGTTTGTCCGCTGCCAACATCAGTGTGTGTATGGGCCTTAAAAGGACTGATTTGTGGTTGCTGTGAAATGCAGCAGGAGCCATGGGACAAGCCCCAACGGTGACGTCACGAAAGGCAGAAACATTTTCATTTCGAACTTTGTGTGATTTGTGGAAAAACACCTTTTGTCCGTGGGGCCGCACCTGGAGTATTGTGAGCAGTTCTGGTCTCCTTACCTCAGGAAGGATACACTTGCCACAGAGGGAGTGCAGCGAAGGTTCACCAGACTGATTTCTGGGAGGGCAGGACTGGGGTACGAGGAGAGATTGGGTGGACTGGGCCTGTATTCACTGGAGTTTAGAAGAATGAGAGGGGATCTCATTGAAATGTATACAATTCTGACGGGGTTGGACAGACTGGATGTGGGGAGGGTGTTTCCCCGGGGGCTGGGAAGTCTAGAACAAGGGGTCACACAGTCTCAGGATACAGGGGCAGGAAATTTAGGAGCGAGATGAGGAGAAATGTTTTCACTCCGAGGGAGGTGAACCTGTGGAATTCTCGACCACAGAAGGCTGTGGAGGCCAAGTCACTGAATATATTTAAGAGGGAGATAGATAGACTTCTAGACACAAAAGGCATCAAGGGGTCTGGGGACAAAGCGGGAACATGGTGTTGAGATGGAGCATCTGTCATGTTCATATTGAATGGTGCTGCAGATTCGAGGGGCCGAATGGCCGACTACTGCTCCTATTTTCTATGTTTCTGTATTTCTAAGTTTTTATGTAACAGAGGGAGGGTGGGAGTCCCGGACCCCGGCAACACTGCAGGCCCCCGCTCCCCTCCCCCAGCCGGATTTCACCCTCCGCTCCCTCCACTGGAGGAGAGAAGATCGAGAGGTGGTCTTATTGAAACGTGTGAAGATGCTGAGGGGGGCTGGAAGAGGGTCGATGCAGAGAGGATCTTTCCCCCCGGTGGGGGGGTGGGGAATTCTCGAATTGGGGGGGGGGGGGAATTCTAGAACTGGGGGGGTGGGGAATTCTAGAACTGGGGGGGTGGGGAATTCTAGAACTGGGGGGGGAATTCTAGAACTGGGGGGGTGGGGAATTCTAGAACTGGGGGGGGAATTCTAGAACTGGGGGGGGGGGCATGGTTTCAGAATAAAAGGTCGCCTGTTTCGAATGGAGACCAGGATGAATTTCTTCTCCTGAATCTGTGCCATTCTCTGCTCCCGGCGAGATACGGAGACTAAATTTTGGACATTTAGTTGAAGAACAAACACAGAGTCCCATTCCTTGTCCCAGTATGAGTGGGTGAGCCACAGTCAGGGTTCTGGGACTTTGCTTCCTGATCAGGGGGCTGTCGGGAGTGTTGCCTGATCTGGTTTCCATAATTAATTCTCCGAGCTCGCCTTAGTTTGCATACGTTGCTAAATGTGCTCCCATTAAAATATACATCTATGTGCCTGATGTGAAGCATCGATTGTTCTCAGCGCATGAGCATCATTTGATAAAGATTAGCTCATAGAACCACAGAATGATACAGCACGGAAGGAGACAATTCTGCCCATGGTGTTGTGCCAGATCTATGAAAGAGCGATCCGGTTAATCCCACTCCCCCCGCTCATTCCCCGCAGACCGGGACACCTTACCCCTTCAACTACTGATCCAATTCCTCCTTTGAAAGTCACCATGGAAACTGCTCCCACCGCCCTTTCGGGCAGCGCGTTTAATAAGAACATAAATAGGAGCAGGAGTGGGCCATTCGGCCCCTCGAGCCTGCTCCACCATTTAATACCATCATGGCTGATCCGATCATGGACACAGCTCCACTTCCCTGCCCGCCCCCTTATCCCTTATCGGTTAAGGAACTGTCTATCTCTGTCTTAAATTTATTCAATGTCCCGGCTTCCACAGCTCTCTGAGGCAGCGAGTTCCACAGATTTACAACCCTCTGAGAGAAGGAATTCCTCCTCATCTCAGTTTTAAATGGGCGGCCCCTTATTCTAAGACCATGCCCCCTAGTTCTAGTCTCCCCCATCAGTGGGAACATCCTCTCTGCATCCACCTTGTCGAGCCCCCTCATAATCTGATACGTTTCCATAAGATCACCTCTCATTCTTCTGAACTCCAATGAGTAGAAGCCCAACCTCCTCAACCTTTCCTCATAAGTCAACCCCCTCATCCCCGGAATCAACCGAGTGAACCTTCTCTGAATTCTGTGCAATTCTCTGCCTCAGAGAGCTGTGAAGGCTGGGTCTTTGAATATATTTAAGGTGGAGTTACACAGATTTTTGAGCGATAAGGGAGTGAAGGGTTCTGGGGAGCGGGCGGGGAAGTGGAGCTGAGTCCATGATCGGATCAGCCATGATCGTATTGAATGGTGGAGCAGGCTCGCGGGGCCGAATGGCCGACTCCTGCTCCTGTTTCTTATGTTCTTACGACTGACTCACCTCCTGACTCCCCAAAGCCTTTCCAAGGCGGGTAGATGGGGTTCAGGTACAGATATAGCAATGATCCCATTGAATGGCGGCGTGGGCTGGAGGGGTTAAATTGTTGTTTCCGTGTTGCGATGACTCTCAGAACTCTCTCTCTCTCTCTCTCCTAAGTAGTTTGCATTAGATCTGAAATGTACACCTGTGGCCAGGCAACAGATCCTATCGGTGTTTCTGATCTGAACAGTTCTCTGTCTCTCAGCATCCTCTGACGCACACAACAGCGGTGCTCCCTCAGTACTGCCCCTCCGACAGTGCGGCACTCCCTCAGTACTGCCCCTCCGACAGTGCGGCACTCCCTCAGTACTGCCCCTCCGACAGTGCGGCACTCCCTCAGTACTGTCCCTCCGACAGTGCGGTGCTCCCTCAGTACTGCCCCTCCGACAGTGCAGCACTCCCTCAGTACTGCCCCTCCGACAGTGCGGCACTCCCTCAGTACTGCCCCTCCGACAGTGCGGCACTCCCTCAGTACTGTCCCTCCGACAGTGCGGCACTCCCTCAGTACTGTCCCTCCGACAGTGCGGCACTCCCTCAGTACTGTCCCTCCGACAGTGCGGCACTCCCTCAGTAGTGCCCCTCTGACAGTGCGGCACTCCCTCAGTAGTGCCCCTCCGACAGTGCGGCACTCCCTCAGTACTGCCCCTCCGACAGTGCGGCACTCCCTCAGTACTGCCCCTCCGACAGTGCGGCACTCCCTCAGTACTGTCCCTCCGACAGTGCGGCACTCCCTCAGTAGTGCCCCTCCGACAGTGCGGCACTCCCTCAGTACTGTCCCTCCGACAGTGCGGCACTCCCTCAGTACTGTCCCTCCGACAGTGCGGCACTCCCTCAGTACTGCCCCTCCGACAGTGCGGCACTCCCTCAGTACTGCCCCTCCGACAGTGCGGCACTCCCTCAGTACTGCCCCTCCGACAGTGCGGCACTCCCTCAGTACTGCCCCTCCGACAGTGCGGCACTCCCTCAGTACTGCCCCTCCTACAGTGCGGCACTCCCTCAGTACTGCCCCTCCGACAGTGCGGCACTCCCTCAGTACTGCTCCTCCGACAGTACAGCACTCCCTCAGTACTGCCCCTCCGACAGTGCGGCGCTCCCTCAGTCCTGCCCCTCCGACAGTGCGGCTCTCCCTCAGTACTGCCCCTCCGACAGTGCGGCACTCCCTCAGTCCTGCCCCTCCGACAGTGCGGCGCTCCCTCAGTACTGCTCCTCCGACAGTGCGGCACTCCCTCAGTCCTGCCCCTCCGACAGTGCGGCGCTCCCTCAGTCCTGCCCCTCCGACAGTGCGGCACTCCCTCAGTCCTGCCGCTCCGACAGTGCGGAGCTCCCTCAGTACTGCCCCTCTGACAGTGCGGCACTCCCTCAGTACTGCCCCTCCGACAGTACGGCGCTCCCTCAGTACTGCCCCTCCGACAGTGCGGCGCTCCCTCAGTACTGCCCCTCCGACAGTGCGGCTCTCCCTCAGTACTGCCCCTCCGACAGTGCGGCACTCCCTCAGTACTGCCCCTCCGACAGTACGGCACTCCCACAGTACTGCCCCTCCGACAGTGCGGCACTCTCTCAGTACTGCCCCTCCGACAGTGCAGCACTCCCTCAGTACTGACCCTCCGACAGTGCGGCACTCCCTCAGTCCTGCCCCTCCGACAGTACGGCACTCCCAAAGTACTGCCCCTCCGACAGTGCGGCACTCCCTCAGTACTGCCCCTCCGACAGTGCGGCACTCCCTCAGTAGTGCCCCTCCGACAGTGCGGCACTCCCTCAGTACTGCCCCTCCGACAGTGCGGAGCTCCCTCAGTAGTGCCCCTCCGACAGTGCGGCGCTCCCTCAGTACGGCCCCTCCGACAGAGAGGGTACAGAGGAGATTTACCAGGATGTTGCACTGGAGAGGGTACAGAGGAGATTTACCCGGATGTTGCACTGGAGAGGGTACAGAGGGGATTCACCAGGATGTTGCACTGGAGAGGGTACAGAGGAGATTTGCCAGGATGTTGCACTGGAGAGGGTACAGAGGAGATTTACCAGGATGTTGCACTGGAGAGGGTACAGAGGAGATTTACCAGGATGTTGCACTGGAGAGAGTACAGAGGAGATTTACCAGGATGTTGCACTGGAGAGGGTACAGAGGAGATTTGCCAGGATGTTGCACTGGAGAGGGTACAGAGGAGATTTACCAGGATGTTGCACTGGAGAGGGTACAGAGGAGATTTACCAGGATGTTGCACTGGAGAGGGTACAGAGGAGATTCGCCAGGATGTTGCACTGGAGAGGGTACAGAGGAGATTCACCAGGATGTTGCACTGGAGAGGGTACAGAGGAGATTTGCCAGGATGTTGCACTGGAGAGGGTACAGAGGAGATTTATCAGGATGTTGCACTCGAGAGGGTACAGAGGAGATTTACCAGGATGTTGCACTCGAGAGGGTACAGAGGAGATTTACCAGGATGTTGCACTAGAGAGGGTGCAGAGGAGATTTACCAGGATGTTGCAATGGAGAGGGTACAGAGGAGATATACCAGGATGTTGCACTGGAGAGGGTACAGAGGAGATTTACCAGGATGTTGCACTCGAGAGGGTACAGAGGAGATTTACCAGGATGTGATTGCACTGGAGAGGGTACAGAGGAGATTTACCAGAATGTTGCACTGGAGAGAGTACAGAGGAGATTTACCAGGATGTTGCACTAGAGAGGGTACAGAGGAGATTTACCAGGATGTTGCACTAGAGAGGGTACAGAGGAGATTTACCAAGATGTTGCACTAGAGAGGGTACAGAGGAGATTTACCAGGATGTTGCACTGGAGAGGGTACAGAGGAGATTTACCAGGATGCTGCACTAGAGAGGGTACAGAGGAGATTTACCAGGATGTTGCACTGGAGAGGGTACAGAGGAGATTTACCAGGATGTTGTACTGGAGAGGGTACAGAGGAGATTTACCAGGATGTTGTACTGGAGAGGGTACAGAGGAGATTTACCAGGATGTTGTACTGGAGAGGGTACAGAGGAGATTTACCAGGATGTTGCACCGGAGAGGGTACAGAGGAGATTTACCAGGATGTTGCACTGGAGAGGGTACAGAGGAGATTTACCAGTATGTTGTACTGGAGAGGGTACAGAGGAGATTTACCAGGATGTTGTACTGGAGAGGGTACAGAGGAGATTTACCAGGATGTTGTACTGGAGAGGGTACAGAGGAGATTTACCAGGATGTTGCACTGGAGAGGGTACAGAGGAGATTTACCAGGATGTTGTACTGGAGAGGGTACAGAGGAGATTTACCAGGATGTTGCACTGGAGAGGGTACAGAGGAGATTTACCAGGATGTTGCACTAGAGAGGGTACAGAGGAGATTTACCAGGATGTTGCACTAGAGAGGGTGCAGAGGAGATTTACCAGGATGTTGCACTGGAGAGGGTACAGAGGAGATTTACCAGGATGTTGCACTAGAGAGGGTGCAGAGGAGATTTACCAGGATGTTGCACTGGAGAGGGTACAGAGGAGATTTACCAGGATGTTGCACTAGAGAGGGTGCAGAGGAGATTTACCAGGATGTTGCACTGGAGAGGGTACAGAGGAGATTTACCAGGATGTTGCACTAGAGAGGGTACAGAGGAGATTTACCAGGATGTTGCACCGGAGAGGGTACAGAGGAGATTTACCAGGATGTTGCACTGGAGAGGGTACAGAGGAGATTTACCAGGATGTTGCACTGGAGAGGGTACAGAGGAGATTTACCAGGATGTTGCACTAGAGAGGGTATAGAGGAGATTTACCAGGATGTTGCACTGGAGAGGGTACAGAGGAGATTTACCAGGATGTTGCACTGGAGAGGGTAGAGAGGAGATTTACCAGGATGTTGTACTGGAGAGGGTACAGAGGAGATTTACCAGGATGTTGCAGTAGAGAGGGTACAGAGGAGATTTACCAGGATGTTGTACTGGAGAGGGTACAGAGGAGATTTACCAGGATGTTGCCAGGACTGGAGAATTTTAGCGATGAGGAAAGATTGGATTGGCTGGGGCTGTTCTCTCTGGAACAGAGGAGGCTGAGGGGAGACCTGATTGAGGTGAGTACAATGATGAGGGGCTTGGATAGAGTGGAAAGGATGGGCCTGTTGCCCTTGGCAGAGGGGTCAACAACCAGGGGCAGAGATTGAAAGTAATTGGGGGGAGGTTTAGAGGGGATTTGAGGGGAGAGGGTGGTGAGGGTCTGGGGTGGAACTCACGGCCTGAAAGGGTGGTAGAGGCAGAAACCCTCACCACATTGGGCAGTGCACCTTGAAGTGCCGTAACCTACAGGGTTGCGGAACCAGAGCGGGAAAGTGGGATTAGGCTGGGTTGCTCTTGGTCGGCCGGCACGGACACGATGGGCCGAATGGCCTCTCTCCGTGTGGTAAATGCCTCTGGGTTTAAGGCCACCAGACATCCCAAAGGATTGACACAGGTTAACAACAACAACAATTGCATTTATATGGTGCCTTTACCGAAGTGAAACGTCCCAAGCTGCTCCACAGGAGCGATTATCAAACAAGGTTTTACACCGAGACACATCAGGAGACATTGGGGCAGGAACCTTGGTCAATGAGGTCAGTTCGAAGGAGCGTCTTGAAGGAGGAGAGAGAGGTCGAGAGGCGGAGAGGTTTAGGGAGGGAGTTCCAGAGCTTGGGGCCCAGGGAACAGAAGGCACGGCCACCGATGGTGGAGCGATTATAATCAGGGATGGTCAGGAGGACAGAATTAGAGGAGTGCAGAGATCTCGGGGGTTGTGGGGCTGGAGGGGGTTACAGAGATAGGGAGGGATGTAGGGGCTGGAGGAGGTTACAGAGAAAGGGAGGGTGCAGGGGCTGGAGGTTACAGAGATAGGGACGTGTGTAGGAACTGGAGGAGGTTATAGAGATAGGGAGGTTTGTAGGGGCTGGAGGAGGTTACAGAGATAGGGAGGGGTGGAGGGGCTGGAGGAGGTTACAGAGATAGGGAGGTTTGTAGGGGCTGGAGGAGGTTACAGAGATAGGGAGGGGTGGAGGGGCTGGAGGAGGTTACAGATGTAGGGAGGGGTTTAGGGGCTGGAGGAGGTTACAGAGATAGGGAGGGGTGTCGGGGCTGGAGTAGGTTACAGAGATAGGGAGGGGTGTAGGGACTGGAGGAGGTTACAGAGATAGGGAGGGGTGTAATGGCTGGATGAGGTTACAGAGATAGGGAGGGGTTTAGCGGCTGGAGGAGGTTACAGAGATAGGGAGGGTTGTGGGGCTGGAGGTGTTTACAGAGATAGGGAGGGGTGTAGGGGCTGGAGGAGGTTACAGAGGTATGGAGGGGCTGGAGGAGATTACAGAGATAGGGAGGGGTGTAGGGGCTGGAGGAGGTTACAGAAATAGGGAGGGGTGTAGGGGCTGGAGGAGGTTACAGAGATAGGGAGGGATGGAGGGGCTGGAGGAGGTGACAGAGATAGGGAGGGGGTGTAGGGGCTGGAGGAGGTTTCAGAGATAGGGAGGGGTGTAGGGGCTGGAGGAGGTTACAGAGATAGGGAGGGGTGTAGGGGCTGGAGGAGGTTACAGAGATAGGGAGGGTTTAGGGGCTGGAGCTGACAGAGATAGGGAGGGGTGCAGGGGCTGGAGGAGGTTACAGAGATAGGGAGCGGTGTAGGGGCTGGAGGAGGTTACAGAGATAGGGAGGGGTGTCAGGTTTGGAGGAGGTTACAGAGATAGGGAGGGGTGTCGGGGCTGGAGGAAGTGACAGAGATAGGAAGGGGTGTCAGGTCTGGAGGAGGTTACAGAGATAGGGAGGTGTTTAGGGGCTGGAGGAGGTTACAGAGAGAGGGAGGGGTGTAGGGGCTGGAGGACGTTACAGAGATAGGGAGGGTTGTGGGGCTGGAGGAGTTTACAGAGATAGGGAGGGGTCTAGGGACTGGAGGAGTTTACAGAGATATGGAGGGGCTGGAGGAGGTTACAGAGATAGGGAGGTGTGGAGGGGCTGGAGGGGGTTGCAGAGATAGGGAGGGATGTAGGGGCTGGAGGGGGTTGCAGAGATAGAGAGGGGTGTAGTGGCTGGAGGGGTTACAGAGATAGGGAGGGTTTAGGGGCTGGAGCTTACAGAGATAGGGAGGGATGTAGGGGCTGGAGGAGGTTACTGAGATAGTGAGTGGTGTCGGGGCTGGAGGAGGTTACAGAGACAGGGAGGGGTCTAGGGGCTGGAGGAGGTTACAGAGATAGGGAGAGGTGTAGGGGCTGGAGGAGGTTACAGAGATAGGGAGGGTGTAGGGGTTGGAGGAGGTTACAGAGATAGGGAGGGTGTAGAGGCTGGAGGAGGTTACAGAGATAGGGAGGGTCTAGGGGCTAGAGGAGGTTACAGAGATAGGGAGGGGTGTAGGGGCTGGAGGAGGTTACAGAGATAGGGAGGGGTGTAGAGGTTGGAGGGGTTTACAGAGATAGGGAGGGGTGTAGGGGCTGGAGGGGGTTACAGAGATAGGGAGGGGTGTAGGGGCTGGAGGGGTTTACAGAGATAGGGAGGGGTGTAGAAGCTGGAGGAGTTTATAGAGATAGCGAGGGGTGTAGGGGCTGGAGGAGGTTACAGAGATAGGGAGGGGTGGAGGGGCTGGAGGAGGTTACAGAGATAGGGAGGGTGTAGAGGCTGGAGGAGGTTACAGAGATAGGGAGGGTCTAGGGGCTAGAGGAGGTTACAGAGATAGGGAGGGGTGTAGGGGCTGGAGGAGATTACAGAGATAGGGAGGGGTGTAGAGGTTGGAGGGGTTTACAGAGATAGGGAGGGGTGTAGGGGCTGGAGGGGGTTACAGAGATAGGGAGGGGTGTAGGGGCTGGAGGGGTTTACAGAGATAGGGAGGGGTGTAGAAGCTGGAGGAGTTTATAGAGATAGCGAGGGGTGTAGGGGCTGGAGGAGGTTACAGAGATAGGGAGGGGTGGAGGGGCTGGAGGAGGTTACAGAGAGAGGGAGGGGAGTCGGGGCTGGTGGAGGTTACAGAAATAGAGAGGGGTCTAGGGGCTGGAGGAGGTTACAGAGATATGGAGGGATGTAGGGGCTGGAGGAGTTTACAGAGATAGGGAGGGGTGTAGGGGCTGGAGGGGGTTACTGAGATAGGGAGGGATACTGGAGCTGGAGGAGGTTACAGAGATAGGGAGGGGTGTAATTGTTGGAGGAGGTTACAGAGATAGGGAGGGGTGTAATTGTTGGATGAGGTTACAGAGATAGGGAGTGGTGTAGGGGCTGGAGGAGGTTACAGAGATATGGAGGGGTCAAGGGGCTGGAGGAGGTTACAGAGATATGGAGGGATGGAGGGGCTGAAGGAGTTATAGAGATAGGGAGAGGTGTAGGGGCTGGAGGAGGTTACAGAGATAGGGAGGGGTGTAGAGGCTGGAGGAGATTACAGAGCTAGGAAGGGGTGTAGGGGCTGGAGGGGGTTACAGAGATAGGGAGGGGTATAGGGGCTGGAGGAGGTTACAGAGATAGGGAGTTGTGTAGGGCTGGAGAAGGTTACAGAGATAGGGAGGGGTGTAGGGGCTGGAGGAGGTTACAGAGATAGGGAGGGGTGTAGAGGCTGGAGGAGGTTACAGAGATAGGGAGGGGTGTAGGGGCTGGAGGAGGTTACAGAGATAGGGAGGGGTGTAATGGCTGGATGAGGTTACAGAGATAGGGAGGGGTTTAGCGGCTGGAGGAGGTTACAGAGATAGGGAGGGTTGTGGGGCTGGAGGTGTTTACAGAGATAGGGAGGGGTGTAGGGGCTGGAGGAGGTTACAGAGGTATGGAGGGGCTGGAGGAGATTACAGAGATAGGGAGGGGTGTAGGGGCTGGAGGAGGTTACAGAAATAGGGAGGGGTGTAGGGGCTGGAGGAGGTTACAGAGATAGGGAGGGATGGAGGGGCTGGAGGAGGTGACAGAGATAGGGAGGGGGTATAGGGGCTGGAGGAGGTTTCAGAGATAGGGAGGGGTGTAGGGGCTGGAGGAGGTTACAGAGATAGGGAGGGGTGTAGGGGCTGGAGGAGGTTACAGAGATAGGGAGGGTTTAGGGGCTGGAGCTGACAGAGATAGGGAGGGGTGCAGGGGCTGGAGGAGGTTACAGAGATAGGGAGCGGTGTAGGGGCTGGAGGAGGTTACAGAGATAGGGAGGGGTGTCAGGTTTGGAGGAGGTTACAGAGATAGGGAGGGGTGTCGGGGCTGGAGGAAGTGACAGAGATAGGAAGGGGTGTCAGGTCTGGAGGAGGTTACAGAGATAGGGAGGTGTTTAGGGGCTGGAGGAGGTTACAGAGAGAGGGAGGGGTGTAGGGGCTGGAGGAGGTTACAGAGATAGGGAGGGTTGTGGGGCTGGAGGAGTTTACAGAGATAGGGAGGGGTCTAGGGACTGGAGGAGTTTACAGAGATATGGAGGGGCTGGAGGAGGTTACAGAGATAGGGAGGTGTGGAGGGGCTGGAGGGGGTTGCAGAGATAGGGAGGGATGTAGGGGCTGGAGGGGGTTGCAGAGATAGAGAGGGGTGTAGTGGCTGGAGGGGTTACAGAGATAGGGAGGGTTTAGGGGCTGGAGCTTACAGAGATAGGGAGGGATGTAGGGGCTGGAGGAGGTTACTGAGATAGGGAGGGTGCAGAGGCTGGAGGAGGTTACAGAGATAGGGAGGGTCTAGGGGCTAGAGGAGGTTACAGAGATAGGGAGGGGTGTAGGGGCTGGAGGAGGTTACAGAGATAGTGAGTGGTGTCGGGGCTGGAGGAGGTTACAGAGACAGGGAGGGGTCTAGGGGCTGGAGGAGGTTACAGAGATAGGGAGAGGTGTAGGGGCTGGAGGAGGTTACAGAGATAGGGAGGGTGTAGGGGCTGGAGGAGGTTACAGAGATAGGGAGGGTGCAGAGGCTGGAGGAGGTTACAGAGATAGGGAGGGTCTAGGGGCTAGAGGAGGTTACAGAGATAGGGAGGGGTGTAGGGGCTGGAGGAGGTTACAGAGATAGGGAGGGGTGTAGAGGTTGGAGGGGTTTACAGAGATAGGGAGGGGTGTAGGGGCTGGAGGGGGTTACAGAGATAGGGAGGGGTGTAGGGGCTGGAGGGGTTTACAGAGATAGGGAGGGGTGTAGAAGCTGGAGGAGTTTATAGAGATAGCGAGGGGTGTAGGGGCTGGAGGAGGTTACAGAGATAGGGAGGGGTGGAGGGGCTGGAGGAGGTTACAGAGATAGGGAGGGTGTAGAGGCTGGAGGAGGTTACAGAGATAGGGAGGGTCTAGGGGCTAGAGGAGGTTACAGAGATAGGGAGGGGTGTAGAGGCTGGAGGAGGTTACAGAGATAGGGAGGGGTGTAGAGGTTGGAGGGGTTTACAGAGATAGGGAGGGGTGTAGGGGCTGGAGGGGGTTACAGAGATAGGGAGGGGTGTAGGGGCTGGAGGGGTTTACAGAGATAGGGAGGGGTGTAGAAGCTGGAGGAGTTTATAGAGATAGCGAGGGGTGTAGGGGCTGGAGGAGGTTACAGAGATAGGGAGGGGTGGAGGGGCTGGAGGAGGTTACAGAGAGAGGGAGGGGAGTCGGGGCTGGTGGAGGTTACAGAAATAGAGAGGGGTCTAGGGGCTGGAGGAGGTTACAGAGATATGGAGGGATGTAGGGGCTGGAGGAGTTTACAGAGATAGGGAGGGGTGTAGGGGCTGGAGGGGGTTACTGAGATAGGGAGGGATACTGGAGCTGGAGGAGGTTACAGAGATAGGGAGGGGTGTAATTGTTGGAGGAGGTTACAGAGATAGGGAGGGGTGTAATTGTTGGAGGAGGTTACAGAGATAGGGAGTGGTGTAGGGGCTGGAGGAGGTTACAGAGATATGGAGGGGTCAAGGGGCTGGAGGAGGTTACAGAGATATGGAGGGATGGAGGGGCTGAAGGAGTTATAGAGATAGGGAGAGGTGTAGGGGCTGGAGGAGGTTACAGAGATAGGGAGGGGTGTAGAGGCTGGAGGAGATTACAGAGCTAGGAAGGGGTGTAGGGGCTGGAGGGGGTTACAGAGATAGGGAGGGGTATAGGGGCTGGAGGAGGTTACAGAGATAGGGAGTTGTGTAGGGCTGGAGAAGGTTACAGAGATAGGGAGGGGTGTAGGGGCTGGAGGAGGTTACAGAGATAGGGAGGGGTGTAGAGGCTGGAGGAGGTTACAGAGATAGGGAGGGGTGTAGGGGCTGGAGGGGGTGACAGAGATAGGGAGGGGTGTAGGGGCTGGAGGAGGTTACAGAGATAGGGAGGAGTGTCGGTACTGGAGGAGGTTACAGAGATAGGGAGAGGTGTAGAGGCTGGAGGGGGTTACAGAGATAGGGAGGGGTGTAGGGGCTGGAGTGGGTAACAGAGATAGGGTGGGTTGTAGGGGGTGGAGAAGGTTACAGAGTTAGGGAGGGGTGCAGGGACTGGAGGAGGTTACAGAGATAGGGAGGGGTGTAGGGGCTGGAGGAGGTTACAGAGTTAGGGAGGGGTGCAGGGACTGGAGGAGGTTACAGAGATAGGGAGGGGTTTAGTGGCTGGAGGAGGGTACAGAGATAGGGAGGGGTGTAATTGTTGGAGGAGGTTACAGAGATAGGGAGTGGTGTAGGGGCTGGAGGAGGTTACAGAGCTATGGAGGGGTCTAGGGGCTGGAGGAGATTACAGAGATATGGAGGGGTGGAGGGGCTGGAGGAGTTATAGAGATAGGGAGGGGTGTAGGGGCTGGAGGGGGTTACAGAGATAGGGAGGGGTGTAGGGGCTGGAGGAGGTTACAGAGATAGGGAGGGGTATAGGGGCTGGAGGAGGTTATCAGAGATAGGGAGGTGTGTAGGGGCTGGAGGAGGTTATCAGAGATAGGGAGGTGTGTAGGGGCTGGAGGGGGTTACAGAGATAGGGAGGGGTGTAGGGGCTGGAGGGGGTTACAGAGATAGGGAGGGGTGTAGGGGCTGGAGGAGGTTACAGAGATAGGGAGGGGTGTAATTGTTGGAGGAGGTTACAGAGATAGGGAGGGGTGTAATTGTTGGAGGAGGTTACAGAGATAGGGAGTGGTGTAGGGGCTGGAGGAGGTTACAGAGCTATGGAGGGGTCTAGGGGCTGGAGGAGGTTCCAGAGATATGGAGGGGTGGAGGGGCTGGAGGAGTTATAGAGATAGGGAGGGGTGTAGGGGCTGGAGGAGGTTACAGAGATAGGGAGGGGTGTAGGGGCTGGAGGACGTTACAGAGCTAGGGAGGGTTGTAGAGGCTGGAGGACGTTACAGATATAGGGAGGGGTGTCGGGGCTGGAGGAGGTTACAGAGATAGGGAGGGGGTGTAGGGGCTGGAGGTTACAGAGATAGGTAGGGTGTGTAGGGGCTGGAGGAGTTTGCAGAGATAGGGAGGGGTGTAGGGGCTGGAGGAGTTTATAGAGATAGGGAGGGGTGTAGGGGCTGGAGGAGTTTATAGAGATAGGGAGGGGTGTAGGGGCTGGAGGAGTTTATAGAGTTAGGGAGGTGTGGAGGGACTGGAGGACCTTACAAAGATAGGGAGGTGTGTAGGGGCTGGAGGGGTTACAGAGATAGGGAGGGTTTAGGGGCTGGGGCTGACAGAGATAGGGAGGGGTGCAGGGGCTGGAGGAGGTTACAGAGATAGGGAGCGGTGTAGGGGCTGGAGGAGGTTACAGAGATAGGGAGGGGTGTCAGGTTTGGAGGAGGTTACAGAGATAGGGAGGGGTGTTGGGGCTGGAGGAGGTTACAGAGAGAGGGAGGGGTGTAGGGGCTGGAGGAGGTTACAGAGATAGGGAGGGTTGTGGGGCTGGAGGAGTTTACAGAGATAGGGAGGGGTCTAGGGACTGGAGGAGTTTACAGAGATATGGAGGGGCTGGAGGAGGTTACAGAGATAGGGAGGTGTGGAGGGGCTGGAGGGGGTTGCAGAGATAGAGAGGGGTGTAGGGGCTGGAGGGGTTACAGAGATAGGGAGGGTTTAGGGGCTGGAGCTTACAGAGATAGGGAGGGATGTAGGGGCTGGAGGAGGTTACTGAGATAGGGAGGGGTGTAGGGTCTGGAGGTTACAGAAATAGGAAGGGGTGTAGGAACTGGAGGAGGTTACAGAGATAGTGAGGGGTGTCGGGGCTGGAGGAGGTTACAGAGACAGGGAGGGGTCTAGGGGCTGGAGGAGGTTACAGAGATAGGGAGAGGTGTAGGGGCTGGAGGAGGTTACAGAGATAGGGAGGGTGTAGGGGTTGGAGGAGGTTACAGAGATAGGGAGGGTGTAGAGGCTGGAGGAGGTTACAGAGATAGGGAGGGTCTAGGGGCTAGAGGAGGTTACAGAGATAGGGAGGGGTGTAGGGGCTGGAGGAGGTTACAGAGATAGGGAGGGGTGTAGAGGTTGGAGGGGTTTACAGAGATAGGGAGGGGTGTAGGGGCTGGAGGGGGTTACAGAGATAGGGAGGGGTGTAGGGGCTGGAGGGGTTTACAGAGATAGGGAGGGGTGTAGAAGCTGGAGGAGTTTATAGAGATAGGGAGGGGTGTAGGGGCTGGAGGAGGTTACAGAGATAGGGAGGGGTGGAGGGGCTGGAGGAGGTTACATAGAGAGGGAGGGGAGTCGGGGCTGGTGGAGGTTACAGAAATAGGGAGGGGTCTAGGGGCTGGAGGAGGTTACAGAGATATGGAGGGATGTAGGGGCTGGAGGAGTTTACAGAGATAGGGAGGGGTGTAGGGGCCGGAGGGGGTTACTGAGATAGGGAGGGATACTGGAGCTGGAGGAGGTCATAGAAATAGGGAGGTGTGGAGGGGCTGGAGGAGTTAACAGAGATAGGGAGAGTGCAGGGGCTGGAGGACCTTACAGAGATAGGGAGGTGTGTAGGGGCTGGAGGTTACAGAGATAGTGAGGGGTGTCGGGGCTGGAGGAGGTTATCAGAGATAGGGAGGTGTGTAGGGGCTGGAGGGGGTTACAGAGATAGGGAGGGGTGTAGGGGCTGGAGGGGGTTACAGAGATAGGGAGGGGTGTAGGGGCTGGAGGAGGTTACAGAGATAGGGAGGGGTGTAATTGTTGGAGGAGGTTACAGAGATAGGGAGTGGTGTAGGGGCTGGAGGAGGTTACAGAGATATGGAGGGGTCTAGGGGCTGGAGGAGGTTACAGAGATATGGAGGGATGGAGGGGCTGAAGGAGTTATAGAGATAGGGAGAGGTGTAGGGGCTGGAGGAGGTTACAGAGATAGGGAGGGGTGTAATTGTTGGAGGAGGTTACAGAGATAGGGAGGGGTGTAATTGTTGGAGGAGGTTACAGAGATAGGGAGTGGTGTAGGGGCTGGAGGAGGTTACAGAGATATGGAGGGGTCTAGGGGCTGGAGGAGGTTACAGAGATAGGGAGCGGTGTAGGGGCTGGAGGAGGTTACAGAGATAGGGAGGGGTGTCAGGTTTGGAGGAGGTTACAGAGATAGGGAGGGGTGTCGGGGCTGGAGGAAGTGACAGAGATAGGAAGGGGTGTCAGGTCTGGAGGAGGTTACAGAGATAGGGAGGTGTTTAGGGGCTGGAGGAGGTTACAGAGAGAGGGAGGGGTGTAGGGGCTGGAGGAGGTTACAGAGATAGGGAGGGTTGTGGGGCTGGAGGAGTTTACAGAGATAGGGAGGGGTCTAGGGACTGGAGGAGTTTACAGAGATATGGAGGGGCTGGAGGAGGTTACAGAGATAGGGAGGTGTGGAGGGGCTGGAGGGGGTTGCAGAGATAGGGAGGGATGTAGGGGCTGGAGGGGGTTGCAGAGATAGAGAGGGGTGTAGTGGCTGGAGGGGTTACAGAGATAGGGAGGGTTTAGGGGCTGGAGCTTACAGAGATAGGGAGGGATGTAGGGGCTGGAGGAGGTTACTGAGATAGTGAGTGGTGTCGGGGCTGGAGGAGGTTACAGAGACAGGGAGGGGTCTAGGGGCTGGAGGAGGTTACAGAGATAGGGAGAGGTGTAGGGGCTGGAGGAGGTTACAGAGATAGGGAGGGTGTAGGGGCTGGAGGAGGTTACAGAGATAGGGAGGGTGTAGAGGCTGGAGGAGGTTACAGAGATAGGGAGGGTCTAGGGACTAGAGGAGGTTACAGAGATAGGGAGGGGTGTAGGGGCTGGAGGAGGTTACAGAGATAGGGAGGGGTGTAGAGGTTGGAGGGGTTTACAGAGATAGGGAGGGGTGTAGAGGCTGGAGGGGATTACAGAGATAGGGAGGGGTGTAGGGGCTGGAGGGGTTTACAGAGATAGGGAGGGGTGTAGAAGCTGGAGGAGTTTATAGAGATAGCGAGGGGTGTAGGGGCTGGAGGAGGTTACAGAGATAGGGAGGGGTGGAGGGGCTGGAGGAGGTTACAGAGATAGGGAGGGTGTAGAGGCTGGAGGAGGTTACAGAGATAGGGAGGGTCTAGGGGCTAGAGGAGGTTACAGAGATAGGGAGGGGTGTAGGGGCTGGAGGAGGTTACAGAGATAGGGAGGGGTGTAGAGGTTGGAGGGGTTTACAGAGATAGGGAGGGGTGTAGGGGCTGGAGGGGGTTACAGAGATAGGGAGGGGTGTAGGGGCTGGAGGGGTTTACAGAGATAGGGAGGGGTGTAGAAGCTGGAGGAGTTTATAGAGATAGCGAGGGGTGTAGGGGCTGGAGGAGGTTACAGAGATAGGGAGGGGTGGAGGGGCTGGAGGAGGTTACAGAGAGAGGGAGGGGAGTCGGGGCTGGTGGAGGTTACAGAAATAGAGAGGGGTCTAGGGGCTGGAGGAGGTTACAGAGATATGGAGGGATGTAGGGGCTGGAGGAGTTTACAGAGATAGGGAGGGGTGTAGGGGCTGGAGGGGGTTACTGAGATAGGGAGGGATACTGGAGCTGGAGGAGGTTACAGAGATAGGGAGGGGTGTAGGGGCTGGAGGAGGTTACAGAGATAGGGAGGGGTGTAATTGTTGGAGGAGGTTACAGAGATAGTGAGGGGTGTAATTGTTGGAGGAGGTTACAGAGATAGGGAGTGGTGTAGGGGCTGGAGGAGGTTACAGAGATATGGAGGGGTCAAGGGGCTGGAGGAGGTTACAGAGATATGGAGGGATGGAGGGGCTGAAGGAGTTATAGAGATAGGGAGAGGTGTAGGGGCTGGAGGAGGTTACAGAGATAGGGAGGGGTGTAGAGGCTGGAGGAGATTACAGAGCTAGGAAGGGGTGTAGGGGCTGGAGGGGGTTACAGAGATAGGGAGGGGTATAGGGGCTGGAGGAGGTTACAGAGATAGGGAGTTGTGTAGGGCTGGAGAAGGTTACAGAGATAGGGAGGGGTGTAGGGGCTGGAGGAGGTTACAGAGATAGGGAGAGGTGTAGAGGCTGGAGGAGGTTACAGAGATAGGGAGGGGTGTAGGGGCTGGAGGGGGTGACAGAGATAGGGAGGGGTGTAGGGGCTGGAGGAGGTTACAGAGATAGGGAGGAGTGTCGGTACTGGAGGAGGTTACAGAGATAGGGAGAGGTGTAGAGGCTGGAGGGGGTTACAGAGATAGGGAGGGGTGTAGGGGCTGGAGTGGGTAACAGAGATAGGGTGGGTTGTAGGGGGTGGAGAAGGTTACAGAGTTAGGGAGGGGTGCAGGGACTGGAGGAGGTTACAGAGATAGGGAGGGGTGTAGGGGCTGGAGGAGGTTACAGAGTTAGGGAGGGGTGCAGGGACTGGAGGAGGTTACAGAGATAGGGAGGGGTTTAGTGGCTGGAGGAGGGTACAGAGATAGGGAGGTGTGCAGGGGCTGGAGGAGGTTACAGAGATAGGGAGGGGTATAGGGGCTGGAGGAGGTTATCAGAGATAGGGAGGTGTGTAGGGGCTGGAGGGGGTTACAGAGATAGGGAGGGGTGTAGGGGCTGGAGGGGGTTACAGAGATAGGGAGGGGTGTAGGGGCTGGAGGAGGTTACAGAGATAGGGAGGGGTGTAATTGTTGGAGGAGGTTACAGAGATAGGGAGGGGTGTAATTGTTGGAGGAGGTTACAGAGATAGGGAGTGGTGTAGGGGCTGGAGGAGGTTACAGAGCTATGGAGGGGTCTAGGGGCTGGAGGAGGTTACAGAGATATGGAGGGGTGGAGGGGCTGGAGGAGTTATAGAGATAGGGAGGGGTGTAGGGGCTGGAGGAGGTTACAGAGATAGGGAGGGGTGTAGGGGCTGGAGGACGTTACAGAGCTAGGGAGGGTTGTAGAGGCTGGAGGGCGTTACAGAGATAGGGAGGGGTGTCGGGGCTGGAGGAGGTTACAGAGATAGGGAGGGGGTGTAGGGGCTGGAGGTTACAGAGATAGGGAGGGTGTGTAGGGGCTGGAGGAGTTTGCAGAGATAGGGAGGGGTGTAGGGGCTGGAGGAGTTTATAGAGATAGGGAGGGGTGTAGGGGCTGGAGGAGTTTATAGAGATAGGGAGGGGTGTAGGGGCTGGAGGAGTTTATAGAGTTAGGGAGGTGTGGAGGGACTGGAGGACCTTACAAAGATAGGGAGGTGTGTAGGGGCTGGAGGGGTTACAGAGATAGGGAGGGTTTAGGGGCTGGAGCTGACAGAGATAGGGAGGGGTGCAGGGGCTGGAGGAGGTTACAGAGATAGGGAGCGGTGTAGGGGCTGGAGGAGGTTACAGAGATAGGGAGGGGTGTCAGGTTTGGAGGAGGTTACAGAGATAGGGAGGGGTGTTGGGGCTGGAGGAGGTTACAGAGAGAGGGAGGGGTGTAGGGGCTGGAGGAGGTTACAGAGATAGGGAGGGTTGTGGGGCTGGAGGAGTTTACAGAGATAGGGAGGGGTCTAGGGACTGGAGGAGTTTACAGAGATATGGAGGGGCTGGAGGAGGTTACAGAGATAGGGAGGTGTGGAGGGGCTGGAGGGGGTTGCAGAGATAGAGAGGGGTGTAGGGGCTGGAGGGGTTACAGAGATAGGGAGGGTTTAGGGGCTGGAGCTTACAGAGATAGGGAGGGATGTAGGGGCTGGAGGAGGTTACTGAGATAGGGAGGGGTGTAGGGTCTGGAGGTTACAGAAATAGGAAGGAGTGTAGGAACTGGAGGAGGTTACAGAGATAGTGAGGGGTGTCGGGGCTGGAGGAGGTTACAGAGACAGGGAGGGGTCTAGGGGCTGGAGGAGGTTACAGAGATAGGGAGAGGTGTAGGGGCTGGAGGAGGTTACAGAGATAGGGAGGGTGTAGGGGTTGGAGGAGGTTACAGAGATAGGGAGGGTGTAGAGGCTGGAGGAGGTTACAGAGATAGGGAGGGTCTAGGGGCTAGAGGAGGTTACAGAGATAGGGAGGGGTGTAGGGGCTGGAGGAGGTTACAGAGATAGGGAGGGGTGTAGAGGTTGGAGGGGTTTACAGAGATAGGGAGGGGTGTAGGGGCTGGAGGGGGTTACAGAGATAGGGAGGGGTGTAGGGGCTGGAGGGGTTTACAGAGATAGGGAGGGGTGTAGAAGCTGGAGGAGTTTATAGAGATAGGGAGGGGTGTAGGGGCTGGAGGAGGTTACAGAGATAGGGAGGGGTGGAGGGGCTGGAGGAGGTTACATAGAGAGGGAGGGGAGTCGGGGCTGGTGGAGGTTACAGAAATAGGGAGGGGTCTAGGGGCTGGAGGAGGTTACAGAGATATGGAGGGATGTAGGGGCTGGAGGAGTTTACAGAGATAGGGAGGGGTGTAGGGGCCGGAGGGGGTTACTGAGATAGGGAGGGATACTGGAGCTGGAGGAGGTCATAGAAATAGGGAGGTGTGGAGGGGCTGGAGGAGTTAACAGAGATAGGGAGAGTGCAGGGGCTGGAGGACCTTACAGAGATAGGGAGGTGTGTAGGGGCTGGAGGTTACAGAGATAGTGAGGGGTGTCGGGGCTGGAGGAGGTTATCAGAGATAGGGAGGTGTGTAGGGGCTGGAGGGGGTTACAGAGATAGGGAGGGGTGTAGGGGCTGGAGGGGGTTACAGAGATAGGGAGGGGTGTAGGGGCTGGAGGAGGTTACAGAGATAGGGAGGGGTGTAATTGTTGGAGGAGGTTACAGAGATAGGGAGTGGTGTAGGGGCTGGAGGAGGTTACAGAGATATGGAGGGGTCTAGGGGCTGGAGGAGGTTACAGAGATATGGAGGGATGGAGGGGCTGAAGGAGTTATAGAGATAGGGAGAGGTGTAGGGGCTGGAGGAGGTTACAGAGATAGGGAGGGGTGTAATTGTTGGAGGAGGTTACAGAGATAGGGAGGGGTGTAATTGTTGGAGGAGGTTACAGAGATAGGGAGTGGTGTAGGGGCTGGAGGAGGTTACAGAGATATGGAGGGGTCTAGGGGCTGGAGGAGGTTACAGAGATATGGAGGGATGGAGGGGCTGAAGGAGTTATAGAGATAGGGAGAGGTGTAGGGGCTGGAGGGGGTTACAGAGATAGGGAGGGGTGTAGGGGCTGGAGGACGTTACAGTGCTAGGGAGGGGTGTAGGGGCTGGAGGAGGTTACAGAGATAGGGAGGGGTGTAGGGGCTGGAGGAGGTTACAGAGATAGGGAGTGTTGTAGGGACTGTTACAAAGATAGGGAGGGGTGTCGGGGCTGGAGGAGGTTACAGAGATAGGGAGGGGTGTAGGGGCTGGAGGAGGTTACAGAGATAGGGAGGGGTGTAGGGGCTGGAGGAGGTTACAGAGATAGGGAGTTGTGTAGGGCTGGAGAAGGTTACAGAGATAGGGAGGGGTGTAGGGGCTGGAGGAGGTTACAGAGATAGGGAGGGGTGTAGAGGCTGGAGGAGGTTACAGAGATAGGGAGGGGTGTAGGGGCTGGAGGGGGTGACAGAGATAGGGAGGGGTGTAGGGGCTGGAGGAGGTTACAGAGATAGGGAGGAGTGTCGGTACTGGAGGAGGTTACAGAGATAGGGAGAGGTGTAGAGGCTGGAGGGGGTTACAGAGATAGGGAGGGGTGTAGGGGCTGGAGTGGGTAACAGAGATAGGGTGGGTTGTAGGGGGTGGAGAAGGTTACAGAGTTAGGGAGGGGTGCAGGGACTGGAGGAGGTTACAGAGATAGGGAGGGGTATAGGGGCTGGAGGAGGGTACAGAGATAGGGAGGTGTGCAGGGGCTGGAGGAGGTTACAGAGATAGGGAGGGGTATAGGGGCTGGAGGAGGTTATCAGAGATAGGGAGGTGTGTAGGGGCTGGAGGGGGTTACAGAGATAGGGAGGGGTGTAGGGGCTGGAGGGGGTTACAGAGATAGGGAGGGGTGTAGGGGCTGGAGGAGGTTACAGAGATAGGGAGGGGTATAGGGGCTGGAGGAGGTTACAGAGATAGGGAGGGGTGTAGGAGCTGGAGAAGGTTACAGAGTTAGGGAGGGGTGCAGGGACTGGAGGAGGTTACAGAGATAGGGAGGGGTTTAGTGGCTGGAGGAGGGTACAGAGATAGGGAGGTGTGCAGGGGCTGGAGGAGGTTACAGAGATAGGGAGGGGTATAGGGGCTGGAGGAGGTTATCAGAGATAGGGAGGTGTGTAGGGGCTGGAGGGGGTTACAGAGATAGGGAGGGGTGTAGGGGCTGGAGGGGGTTACAGAGATAGGGAGGGGTGTAGGGGCTGGAGGAGGTTACAGAGATAGGGAGGGGTGTAATTGTTGGAGGAGGTTACAGAGATAGGGAGGGGTGTAATTGTTGGAGGAGGTTACAGAGATAGGGAGTGGTGTAGGGGCTGGAGGAGGTTACAGAGCTATGGAGGTGTCTAGGGGCTGGAGGAGGTTACAGAGATATGGAGGGGTGGAGGGGCTGGAGGAGTTATAGAGATAGGGAGGGGTGTAGGGGCTGGAGGAGGTTACAGAGATAGGGAGGGTTGTAGAGGCTGGAGGACGTTACAGAGATAGGGAGGGGTGTAGGGGCTGGAGGTAGTTACAGAGATAGGGAGGGGTGTCGGGGCTGGAGGAGGTTACAGAGATAGGGAGGGGGTGTAGGGGCTGGAGGTTACAGAGATAGGGAGGGTGTGTAGGGGCTGGAGGAGTTTGCAGAGATAGGGAGGGGTGTAGGGGCTGGAGGAGTTTATAGAGATAGGGAGGGGTGTAGGGGCTGGAGGAGTTTATAGAGATAGGGAGGGGTGTAGGGGCTGGAGGAGTTTATAGAGATAGGGAGGTGTGGAGGGACTGGAGGACCTTACAAAGATAGGGAGGTGTGTAGGGGCTGGAGGGGTTACAGAGATAGGGAGGGTTTAGGGGCTGGAGCTGACAGAGATAGGGAGGGGTGCAGGGGCTGGAGGAGGTTACAGAGATAGGGAGCGGTATAGGGGCTGGAGGAGGTTACAGAGATAGGGAGGGGTGTCAGGTTTGGAGGAGGTTACAGAGATAGGGAGGGGTGTCGGGGCTGGAGGAGGTTACAGAGAGAGGGAGGGGTGTAGGGGCTGGAGGAGGTTACAGAGATAGGGAGGGTTGTGGGGCTGGAGGAGTTTACAGAGATAGGGAGGGGTCTAGGGACTGGAGGAGTTTACAGAGATATGGAGGGGCTGGAGGAGGTTACAGAGATAGGGAGGTGTGGAGGGGCTGGAGGGGGTTGCAGAGATAGGGAGGGATGTAGGGGCTGGAGGGGGTTGCAGAGATAGAGAGGGGTGTAGGGGCTGGAGGGGTTACAGAGATAGGGAGGGTTTAGGGGCTGGAGCTTACAGAGATAGGGAGGGATGTAGGGGCTGGAGGAGGTTACTGAGATAGGGAGGGGTGTAGGGTCTGGAGGTTACAGAAATAGGAAGGGGTGTAGGAACTGGAGGAGGTTACAGAGATAGTGAGGGGTGTCGGGGCTGGAGGAGGTTACAGAGACAGGGAGGGGTCTAGGGGCTGGAGGAGGTTACAGAGATAGGGAGAGGTGTAGGGGCTGGAGGAGGTTACAGAGATAGGGAGGGTGTAGGGGCTGGAGGAGGTTACAGAGATAGGGAGGGTGTAGAGGCTGGAGGAGGTTACAGAGATAGGGAGGGTCTAGGGGCTAGAGGAGGTTACAGAGATAGGGAGGGGTGTAGGGGCTGGAGGAGGTTACAGAGATAGGGAGGGGTGTAGAGGTTGGAGGGGGTTACAGAGATAGGGAGGGGTGTAGGGGCTGGAGGAAGTGACAGAGATAGGGAGGGGTCTAGGGACTGGAGGAGTTTACAGAGATATGGAGGGGCTGGAGGAGGTTACAGAGATAGGGAGGGGTGTCGGGGCTGGAGGAAGTGACAGAGATAGGAAGGTGTGTCAGGTCTGGAGGAGGTTACAGAGATAGGGAGGTGTTTAGGGGCTGGAGGAGGTTACAGAGAGAGGGAGGGGTGTAGGGGCTGGAGGAGGTTACAGAGATAGGGAGGGTTGTGGGGCTGGAGGAGTTTACAGAGATAGGGAGGGGTCTAGGGACTGGAGGAGTTTACAGAGATATGGAGGGGCTGGAGGAGGTTACAGAGATAGGGAGGTGTGGAGGGGCTGGAGGGGGTTGCAGAGATAGGGAGGGATGTAGGGGCTGGAGGGGGTTGCAGAGATAGAGAGGGGTGTAGGGGCTGGAGTGGTAACAGAGATAGGGAGGGTTTAGGGGCTGGAGCTTACAGAGATAGGGAGGGATGTAGGGGCTGGAGGAGTTTACAGAGATAGGGAGGTGTGTATGGGCTGGAGGGGGTTACAGAGATAGGGAGGTGTGTCGGGGCTGGAGGGGGTTACTGAGATAGGGAGGGATACTGGAGCTGAAGGAGGTCATAGAGATAGGGATGTGTGGAGGGGCTGGAGGAGTTAACAGAGATAGGGAGAGTGCAGGGGCTGGAGGACCTTACAGAGATAGGGAGGTGTGTAGGGGCTGGAGGTTACAGAGATAGTGAGGGGTGTCGGGGCTGGAGGAGGTTACAGAGACAGGGATGGTTCTGGGACTGGAGGAGTTTACAGCGATAGGGAGGGGTCTAGGGGCTGGAGGAGGTTATCAGAGATAGGGAGGTGTGTAGGGGCTGGAGGGGGTTACAGAGATAGGGAGGGGTGTAGGGGCTGGAGGGGGTTACAGAGATAGGGAGGGGTTCAGGGGCTGGAGGAGGTTAAAGAGATAGGGAGGGGTGTAATTGTTGGAGGAGGTTACAGAGATAGGGAGGGGTGTAATTGTTGGAGGAGGTTACAGAGATCGGGAGTGGTGTAGGGGCTGGAGGAGGTTACAGAGATATGGAGGGGTCTAGGGGCTGGAGGAGGTTACAGAGATATGGAGGGATGGAGGGGCTGGAGGAGTTATAGAGATAGGGAGAGGTGTAGGGGCTGGAGGAGGTTACAGAGATAGGGAGGGGTGTAGTGGCTGGAGGAGATTACAGAGCTAGGAAGGGGTGTAGGGGCTGGAGGGGTTACAGAGATAGGGAGGGGTGTAGGGGCTGGAGGAGGTTACAGAGCTAGGGAGGGGTGTAGGGGCTGGAGGAGGTTACAGAGATAGGGAGGGTTGTAGGGGCTGGAGGACGTTACAGAGATAGGGAGGGGTGTAGGGGCTGGAGGCGGTTACAGAGTTAGGGAGGGGTGTAGGGACTGGAGGAGGTTACAAAGATAGGGAGGGGTGTATGGGCTGGAGGAGGTTACAGAGATAGGGAGGGGTGTAGGGGCTGGAGGAGGTTACAGAGATAGGGAGTGTTGTAGGGACTGGAGAAGGTTACAAAGATAGGGAGGGGTGTCGGGGCTGGAGGAGGTTACAGAGATAGGGAGGGGTGTAGGGGCTGGAGGAGGTTACAGAGATAGGGAGGGGTGTAGGGGCTGGAGGAGGTTACAGAGATAGGGAGTTGTGTAGGGCTGCAGAAGGTTACAGAGATAGGGAGGGGTGTAGGGGCTGGAGGAGGTTACAGAGATAGGGAGGGGTGTAGAGGCTGGAGGAGGTTACAGAGATAGGGAGGGGTGTAGGGGCTGTAGGGGGTGACAGAGATAGGGAGGGGTGTAGGGGCTGGAGGAGGTTACAGAGATAGGGAGGAGTGTCGGGACTGGAGGAGGTTACAGAGATAGGGAGAGGTGTAGAGGCTGGAGGGGGTTACAGAGATAGGGAGGGGTGTAGGGGCTGGAGGGGGTTACAGAGATAGGGAGGGTTGTAGGGGGTGGAGAAGGTTACAGAGTTAGGTAGGGGTGCAGGGACTGGAGGAGGTTACAGAGATAGGGAGGGGTTTAGTGGCTGGAGGAGTGTACAGAGATAGGGAGGGGTATAGGGGCTGGAGGAGGTTACAGAGATAGGGAGGGGTATAGGGGCTGGAGGAGGTTATCAGAGATAGGGAGGTGTGTAGGGGCTGGAGTGGGTTACAGAGATAGGGAGGGGTGTAGGGGCTGGAGGGGGTTACAGAGATAGGGAGGGGTGTAGGGGCTGGAGGAGGTTACAGAGATAGGGAGGGGTGTAATTGTTGGAGGAGGTTACAGAGATAGGGAGGGGTGTAATTGTTGGAGGAGGTTACAGAGATAGGGAGGGGTATAGGGGCTGGAGGAGGTTATCAGAGATAGGGAGGTGTGTAGGGGCTGGAGGAGGTTACAGAGATAGGGAGGGGTGTAGGGGCTGGAGGGGGTGACAGAGATAGGGAGCGGTGTAGGGGCTGGAGGAGGTTACAGAGATAGGGAGGAGTGTCGGGACTGGAGGAGGTTACAGAGATAGGGAGAGGTGTAGAGGCTGGAGGGGGTTACAGAGATAGGGAGGGGTGTAGGGGGTGGAGAAGGTTACAGAGTTAGGGAGGGGTGCAGGGACTGGAGGAGGTTACAGAGATAGGGAGGGTTTTAGGGGCTGGAGGAGGGTACAGAGATAGGGAGGTGTGCAGGGGCTGGAGGAGGTTACAGAGATAGGGAGGGTTGTAGGGGGTGGAGAAGGTTACAGAGTTAGGGAGGGGTGCAGGGACTGGAGGAGGTTACAGAGATAGGGAGGGGTTTAGGGGCTGGAGGAGGGTACTGAGATAGGGAGGTGTGCAGGGGCTGGAGGAGGTTACAGAGATAGGGAGGGGTGTAGGGGCTGGAGAAGGTTACAGAGTTAGGGAGGGGTGCAGGGACTGGAGGAGGTTACAGAGATAGGGAGGGGTTTAGTGGCTGTAGGAGGGTACAGAGATAGGGAGGTGTGTAGGGGCTGGAGGAGGTTACAGAGATAGGGAGGGGTATAGGGGCTGGAGGAGGTTACAGAGATAGGGAGGGGTGTAATTGTTGGAGGAGGTTACAGAGATAGGGAGGGGTATAGGGGCTGGAGGAGGTTACAGAGATATGGAGGGGTCTAGGGGCTGGAGGAGGTTACAGAGGTATGGAGGGGTGGAGGGGCTGGAGGAGTTATAGAGATAGGGAGGGGTGTAGGGGCTGGAGGAGGTTATCAGAGATAGGGAGGTGTGTAGGGGCTGGAGGGGGTTGCAGAGATAGGGAGGGGTGTAGGGGCTGGAGGGGGTTACAGAGATAGGGAGGGGTGTAGGGGCTGGAGGAAGTTACAGAGATAGGGAGGGGTGTAATTGTTGGAGGAGGTTACAGAGATAGGGAGGGGTGTAATTGTTGGAGGAGGTTACAGAGATAGGGAGTGGTGTAGGGGCTGGAGGAGGTTACAGACATATGGAGGGGTCTAGGGGCTGGAGGAGGTTACAGAGATATGGACGGGTGGAGGGGCTGGAGGAGTTATAGAGATAGGGAGGTGTGTAGGGGCTGGAGGAGGTTACAGAGATATGGAGTGGTGGAGGGGCTGGAGGAGTTATAGAGATAGGGAGGGGTGTAGGGGCTGGAGGGGGTTACAGAGATAGGGAGGGGTGTACGGGCTGGAGGACGTTACAGAGCTCGGGAGGGGTGTATGGACTGGAGGAGGTTACAAAGATAGGGAGGGGTGTAGGGGCTGGAGGAGGTTACAGAGATAGGGAGGGGTGTATGGACTGGAGGAGGTTACAAAGATAGGGAGGGGTGTAGGGGCTGGAGGACGTTACAGAGATAGGGAGGGGTGTCGGGGCTGGAGGCGGTTACAGAGTTAGGGAGGGGTGTATGGGCTGGAGGAGGTGACAGAGATAGGGAGTGGTGTATGGACTGGAGGAGGTTACAAAGAATGGGAGGGGTGTCGGGGCTGGAGGAGGTTACAGAGATAGGGAGGGGTGTATGGGCTGGAGGAGGTTACAGAGATAAGGAGTGTTGTAGGGACTGGAGGAGGTTACAAAGATAGGGAGGGGTGTATGGGCTGGAGGAGGTTACAGAGATAGGGAGGGGTGTAGGGGCTGGAGGAGGTTACAGAGATAGGGAGTGTTGTAGGGACTGGAGAAGGTTACAAAGATAGGGAGGGGTGTCGGGGCTGGAGGAGGTTACAGAGATAGGAAGGGGTGTAGGGGCTGGAGGAGGTTACAGAGATAGGGAGGGGTGTAGGGGCTGGAGGAGGTTACAGAGATAGGGAGGGGTGTAGGGGCTGGAGGGGGTTACAGAGAAAGGGAGGGTTGTAGGGGGTGGAGAAGGTTACAGAGATCTGGAGGAGTGTCGGGACTGGAGGAGGTTACTGAGATAGGGAGAGGTGTAGAGGCTGGAGGGGGTTACAGAGATAGGGAGGGGTGTCGGGGCTGGAGGGGGTTACAGAGATAGGGAGGTGTGTAATTGTTGGAGGAGGTTACAGAGATAGGGAGGGGTGTAATTGTTGGAGGAGGTTACAGAGATAGGGAGGGGTGTAGGGACTGGAGGAGGTTACAGAGATAGGGAGGGGTGTAGGGGCTGGAGGGGGTTACAGAGATAGGGAGGTGTGCAGGGGCTGGAGGAGGTTACAGAGATAGGGAGGGGTGTAGGGGCTGGAGGAGGTTACAGAGATAGGGAGGGGTGTAATTGTTGGAGGAGGTTACAGAGATAGGGAGAGGTGTAGAGGCTGGAGGGGGTTACAGAGATAGGGAGGTGTGTAATTGTTGGAGGAGGTTACAGAGATAGGGAGGGGTGTAATTGTTGGAGGAGGTTACAGAGATAGGGAGGGGTGTAGGGACTGGAGGAGGTTACAGAGATAGGGAGGGGTGTAGGGGCTGGAGGGGGTTACAGAGATAGGGAGGTGTGCAGGGGCTGGAGGAGGTTACAGAGATAGGGAGGGGTGTAGGGGCTGGAGGAGGTTACAGAGATAGGGAGGGGTGTAATTGTTGGAGGAGGTTACAGAGATAGGGAGGGGTGTAATTGTTGGAGGAGGTTACAGAGATAGGGAGTGGTGTAGGGGCTGGAGGAGGTTACAGAGATATGGAGGGGTCTAGGGGCGGGAGGAGGTTACAGAGATATGGAGGGATGGAGGGGCTGGAGGAGTTATAGAGATAGGGAGAGGTATAGGGGCTGGAGGAGGTTACAGAGATAGGGAGGGGTGTAGAGGCTGGAGGACGTTACAGAGCTAGGGAGGGGTGTACGGGCTGGAGGAGGTTACAGAGATAGGGAGGGTTGTAGGGGCTGGAGGACGTTACAGAGATAGGGAGGGGTGTAGGGGCTGGAGGCGGTTACAGAGTTAGGGAGGGGTGTAGGGACTGGAGGAGGTTACAAAGATAGGGAGGGGTGTATGGCCTGGAGGAGGTTACAGAGATAGGGAGGGGTGTAGGGGCTGGAGGAGGTTACAGAGATAGGGAGTGTTGTAGGGACTGGAGAAGGTTACAAAGATAGGGAGGGGTGTCGGGGCTGGAGGAGGTTACAGAGATAGGGAGGGGTGTAGGGGCTGGAGGAGGTTACAGAGATAGGGAGGGGTGTAGGGGCTGGAGGAGGTTACAGAGATAGGGAGTTCTGTAGGGCTGCAGAAGGTTACAGAGATAGGGAGGGGTGTAGGGGCTGGAGGAGGTTACAGAGATAGGGAGGGGTGTAGAGGCTGGAGGAGGTTACAGAGATAGGGAGGGGTGTAGGGGCTGTAGGGGGTGACAGAGATAGGGAGGGGTGTAGGGGCTGGAGGAGGTTACAGAGATAGGGAGGAGTGTCGGGACTGGAGGAGGTTACAGAGATAGGGAGGGGTGTATGTGCTGGAGGAGGTTACAGAGATAGGAAGGGGTATAGGGGCTGGAGGAGGTTACAGAGAAAGGGAGGGGTGTCGGGGCTGGAGGAGGTTACAGAGATAGGGAGGGGTGTAGGGGTTGGAGGAGGTTACAGAGATAGGGAGTGTTGTAGGGACTGGAGAAGGTTACAAAGATAGGGAGGGGTGTCGGGGCTGGAGGAGGTTACAGAGATAGGGAGGGGTGTAGGGGCTGGAGGAGGTTACAGAGATAGGGAGGGGTGTAGGGGCTGGAGGAGGTTACAGAGATAGGGAGTTGTGTAGGGCTGCAGAAGGTTACAGAGATAGGGAGGGGTGTAGGGGCTGGAGGAGGTTACAGAGATAGGGAGGGGTGTAGAGGCTGGAGGAGGTTACAGAGATAGGGAGGGGTGTAGGGGCTGTAGGGGGTGACAGAGATAGGGAGGGGTGTAGGTGCTGGAGGAGGTTACAGAGATAGGGAGGAGTGTCGGGACTGGAGGAGGTTACAGAGATAGGGAGAGGTGTAGAGGCTGGAGGGGGTTACAGAGATAGGGAGGGGTGTAGGGGCTGGAGGGGGTTACAGAGATAGGGAGGGTTGTAGGGGGTGGAGAAGGGTACAGAGTTAGGTAGGGGTGCAGGGACTGGAGGAGGTTACTGAGATAGGGAGGGGTTTAGGGGCTGGAGGAGGGTACAGAGATAGGGAGGTGTGCAGGGGCTGGAGGAGGTTACAGAGATAGGGAGGGGTGTAGGGGCTGGAGAAAGTTACAGAGTTAGGGAGGGGTGCAGGGAGTGGAGGAGGTTACAGAGATAGGGAGGGGTTTAGTGGCTGGAGGAGGGTACAGAGATAGGGAGGTGTGCAGGGGCTGGAGGAGGTTACAGAGATAGGGAGGGGTATAGGGGCTGGAGGAGGTTATCAGAGATAGGGAGGTGTGTAGGGGCTGGAGTGGGTTACAGAGGTAGGGAGGGGTGTAGGGGCTGGAGGGGGTTACAGAGATAGGGAGGGGTGTAGGGGCTGGAGGAGGTTACAGAGATAGGGAGGGGTGTAATTGTTGGAGGAGGTTACAGAGATAGGGAGGGGTGTAATTGTTGGAGGAGGTTACAGAGATAGGGAGGGGTATAGGGGCTGGAGGAGGTTATCAGAGATAGGGAGGTGTGTAGGGGCTGGAGGGGGTTACAGAGATAGGGAGGTGTGTAGGGGCTGGAGGGGGTTACAGAGATAGGGAGGGGTGTAGGGGCTGGAGGAGGTTACAGAGATAGGGAGGGGTGTAATTGTTGGACGAGGTTACAGAGATAGGGAGGGGTGTAGAGGCTGGAGGAGGTTACAGAGATAGGGAGGGGTGTAGGGGCTGGAGGGGGTGACAGAGATAGGGAGGGGTATAGGGGCTGGAGGAGGTTACAGAGATAGGGAGGAGTGTCGGGACTGGAGGAGGTTACAGAGATAGGGAGAGGTGTAGAGGCTGGAGGGGGTTACAGAGATACGGAGGGGTGTAGGGGGTGGAGAAGGTTACAGAGTTAGGGAGGAGTGCAGGGACTGGAGGAGGTTACAGAGATAGGGAGGGTTTTAGGGGCTGGAGGAGGGTACAGAGATAGGGAGGTGTGCAGGGGCTGGAGGAGGTTACAGAGATAGGGAGGGTTGTAGGGGGTGGAGAAGGTTACAGAGTTAGGGAGGGGTGCAGGGACTGGAGGAGGTTACAGAGATAGGGAGGGGTTTAGGGGCTGGAGGAGGGTACAGAGATAGGGAGGTGTGCAGGGGCTGGAGGAGGTTACAGAGATAGGGAGGGGTGTAGGGGCTGGAGAAGGTTACAGAGTTAGGGAGGGGTGCAGGGACTGGAGGAGGTTACAGAGATAGGGAGGGGTTTAGTGGCTGGAGGAGGGTACAGAGATAGGGAGGTGTGCAGGGGCTGGAGGAGGTTACAGAGATAGGGAGGGGTATAGGGGCTGGAGGAGGTTATCAGAGATAGGGAGGTGTGTAGGGGCTGGAGGGGGTTACAGAGATAGGGAGGGGTGTAGGGGCTGGAGGGGGTTACAGAGATAGGGAGGGGTGTAGGGGCTGGAGGAGGTTACAGAGATAGGGAGGGGTGTAAATGTTGGAGGAGGTTACAGAGATAGGGAGGGGTGTAATTGTTGGAGGAGGTTACAGAGATAGGGAGTGGTGTAGGGGCTGGAGGAGGTTACAGAGATATGGAGGGGTCTAGGGGCTGGAGGAGGTTACAGAGATATGGAGGGGTGGAGGGGCTGGAGGAGTTATAGAGATAGGGAGGGGTGTAGGGGCTGGAGGAGGTTACAGAGATAGGGAGGGGTGTAGGGGCTGGAGGAGGTTACAGAGATAGGGAGGGGTGTAGGGGCTGGAGGAGGTTACAGAGATAGGGAGGGTGTAGAGGCTGGAGGAGATTACAGAGCTAGGAAGGGGTGTAGGGGCTGGAGGAGGTTACAGAGATAGGGAGGGGTGTAGGGGCTGGAGGACGTTACAGAGCTCGGGAGGGGTATCGGGGCTGGAGGAGGTTACAGAGATAGGGAGGGTTGTAGGGGCTGGAGGACGTTACAGAGATAGGGAGGGGTGTAGGGGCTGGAGGCGGTTACAGAGTTAGGGAGGGGTGTATGGGCTGGAGGAGGTGACAGAGATAGGGAGTGTTGTATGGACTGGAGGAGGTTACAAAGATAGGGAGGGGTGTCGGGGCTGGAGGAGGTTACAGAGATAGGGAGGGGTGTATGGGCTGGAGGAGGTTACAGAGATAAGGAGTGTTGTAGGGACTGGAGGAGGTTACAAAGATAGGGAGGGGTGTATGGGCTGGAGGAGGTTACAGAGATAGGGAGGGGTGTAGGGGCTGGAGGAGGTTACAGAGATAGGGAGTGTTGTATGGACTGGAGAAGGTTACAAAGATAGGGAGGGGTGTCGGGGCTGGAGGAGGTTACAGAGATAGGGAGGGGTGTAGGGGCTGGAGGAGGTTACAGAGATAGGGAGGGGTGTAGGGGCTGGAGGAGGTTACAGAGATAGGGAGGGGTGTAGGGGCTGGAGGGGGTTACAGAGAAAGGGAGGGTTGTAGGGGGTGGAGAAGGTTACAGAGATCTGGAGGAGTGTCGGGACTGGAGGAGGTTACTGAGATAGGGAGAGGTGTAGAGGCTGGAGGGGGTTACAGAGATAGGGAGGGGTGTAGGGGCTGGAGGGGGTTACAGAGATAGGCTGGGTTGTAGGGGGTGGAGAAGGTTACAGAGTTAGGGAGGGGTGCAGGGACTGGAGGAGGTTACAGAGATAGGGAGAGGTGTAGAGGCTGGAGGGGGTTACAGAGATAGGGAGGTGTGCAGGGGCTGGAGGAGGTTACAGAGATAGGGAGGGGTGTAGGGGCTGGAGAAGGTTACAGAGTTAGGGAGGCGTGCAGGGACTGGAGGAGGTTACAGAGATAGGGAGGGGTTTAATGGCTGGAGGAGGGTACAGAGATAGGGAGGTGTGCACGGCCTGGAGGAGGTTACAGAGATAGGGAGGTGTGCAGGGGCTGGAGGAGGTTACAGAGATAGGGAGGGGTGGAGGGGCTGGAGGAGGTTACAGAGATAGGGAGGGGTGTAGGGACTGGAGGCGGTTACAGAGATATGGAGGGGTGTAGGGACTGGGGGAGGTTACAGAGATAGGGAGGGGTGTAGGGCCTGGAGGGGGTTACAGAGATAGGGAGGGGTGTCGGGACTGGAGGCAGTTACAGAGATAGGGAGGGGTGTAGTGACTGGAGGGGGTTACAGAGATAGGGAGGGGTGTAGGGCCTGGAGGAGGTTACAGAGATAGGGAGGGGTGTAGGGACTGGAGGAGGTTACAGAGATAGGGAGGGGTGTATGGGCTGGAGGAGGTTACAGAGATAGGGAGGGGTGTAGGGGCTGGAGGAGGTTACAGGGATAGGGTGGGGTGTCGGGGCTGGAGGAGGTGACAGAGATAGGGAGAGTTGTCGGGACTGGTGGAGGTTACAGAGATAGGGAGGGGTGTAGGGGCTGGAGGAGGTTACAGAGATAGGGAGGGGTGTAGGGGCTGGAGGAGGTTACAGAGATAGGGAGGGGTGTAGGGACTGGAGGCGGTTACAGAGATAGGGAGGAGTGTAGGGGCTGGAGGAGGTTACAGAGATAGGGAGGGGTGTAGGGGCTGGAGGAGGTTACAGAGATAGGGAGTATTGTAGGGACTGGAGGAGGCTACAAAAATAGGGAGTGGTGTCGAGGCTGGAGGAGGTTACAGAGATAGGGAGGGGTGTAGGGGCTGGATGGGGTTACAGAGATAGGGAGGTGTGTCGGGGCTGGAGGAGGTTACAGAGATAGGGAGAGGTGTAGGGCTGGAGTAGGTTACAGAGATAGGGAGTGTTGTAGGGACTGGAGGAGGTTACAAAGATAGGGAGGGGTGTAGGGGCTGGAGGAGGTTACAGAGATAGGGAGGGGTGTAGGGGCTGGAGGAGGTTACAGAGATAGGGAGGGGTGTAGGGGCTGGAGGAGGTTACAGAGATAGGGAGGGGTGTAGGGACTGGAGGAGGTTACAGAGATAGGGAGCGGTGTAGGGGCTGGAGGAGGTTACAGAGATAGGGAGGGGTGTAGGGGCTGGAGGAGGTTACAGAGATAGGGAGGGGTGTAAGGGCTGGAGGAGGTTACAGAGATAGGGAGTGTTGTAGGGACTGGAGGAGGTTACAAAGATAGGGAGGGGTGTATGTGCTGGAGGAGGTTACAGAGATAGGGAGGGGTGTATGGGCTGGAGGAGGTTACAGAGATAGGGAGGGGTGTAGGGACTGGAGGAGGTTACAGAGATAGGGAGGGGTGTAGGTGCTGGAGGGGGTTACAGAGATAGGGAGGAGTGTCGGGACTGGAGGAGGTTACAGAGATAGGGAGGGGTGTAGGGGCTGGAGGGGGTTTCAGAGATAGGGAGGGGTGTAGGGGCTGGAGGAGTTTACAGAGATAGGGAGGAGTGTCGGGACTGGAGGATGTTACAGAGATAGGGAGGGGTGTAGGGGCTGGAGGGGGTTACAGAGATAGGGAGGGGTTTAGGGGCTGGAGGAGGGTACAGAGATAGGGAGGTGTGCAGGGGCTGGAGGAGGTTACAGAGATAGGAAGTGTGTAGGGGCTGGAGGGTGTTACAGAGATAGGGAGGGGTGTAGGGGCTGGAGGGGGTTACAGAGATAGGGAGGGGTGTAGGGGCTGGAGGAGGTTACTGAGATAGGGAGGGGTGTAATTGTTGGAGGAGGTTACAGAGATAGGGAGGGGTGTAATTGTTGGAGGAGGTTACAGAGATAGGGAGTGGTGTAGGGGCTGGAGGAGGTTACAGAGATATGGAGGGGTCTAGGGGCTGGAGGAGGTTACAGAGATAGGGAGGGGTGTAGAGGCTAGAGGAGATTACAGAGCTAGGAAGGGGTGTAGGGGCTGGAGGGGGTTACAGAGATAGGGAGGGGTGTAGGGGCTGGAGGACGTTACAGAGCTCGGGAGGGGTGTCAGGGCTGGAGGAGGTTACAGAGATAGGGAGGGTTGTAGGGGCTGGAGGACGTTACAGAGATAGGGAGGGGTGTAGTGGCTGGAGGCGGTTACAGAGTTAGGGAGTGGTGTATGGGCTGGAGGAGGTGACAGAGATAGGGAGTGTTGTATGGACTGGAGGAGGTTACAAAGATAGGGAGGGGTGTCGGGGCTGGAGGAGGTTACAGAGATAGGGAGGGGTGTATGGGCTGGAGGAGGTTACAGAGATAAGGAGTGTTGTAGGGACTGGAGGAGGTTACAAAGATAGGGAGGGGTGTATGGGCTGGAGGAGGTTACAGAGATAGGGAGGGGTGTAGGGGCTGGAGGAGGTTACAGAGATAGGGAGTGATGTAGGGACTGGAGGAGGTTACAAAGATAGGGAGTGTTGTATGGACTGGAGGAGGTTACAAAGATAGGGAGGGGTATAGGGGCTGGAGGAGGTTATCAGAGATAGGGAGGTGTGTAGGGGCTGGAGGGGGTTACAGAGATAGGGAGGGGTGTAGGGGCTGGAGGGGGTTACAGAGATAGGGAGGGGTGTAGGGGCTGGAGGAGGTTACAGAGATAGGGAGGGGTATAGGGGCTGGAGGAGGTTACAGAGATAGGGAGGGGTGTAGGAGCTGGAGAAGGTTACAGAGTTAGGGAGGGGTGCAGGGACTGGAGGAGGTTACAGAGATAGGGAGGGGTTTAGTGGCTGGAGGAGGGTACAGAGATAGGGAGGTGTGCAGGGGCTGGAGGAGGTTACAGAGATAGGGAGGGGTATAGGGGCTGGAGGAGGTTATCAGAGATAGGGAGGTGTGTAGGGGCTGGAGGGGGTTACAGAGATAGGGAGGGGTGTAGGGGCTGGAGGGGGTTACAGAGATAGGGAGGGGTGTAGGGGCTGGAGGAGGTTACAGAGATAGGGAGGGGTGTAATTGTTGGAGGAGGTTACAGAGATAGGGAGGGGTGTAATTGTTGGAGGAGGTTACAGAGATAGGGAGTGGTGTAGGGGCTGGAGGAGGTTACAGAGCTATGGAGGGGTCTAGGGGCTGGAGGAGGTTACAGAGATATGGAGGGGTGGAGGGGCTGGAGGAGTTATAGAGATAGGGAGGGGTGTAGGGGCTGGAGGAGGTTACAGAGATAGGGAGGGTTGTAGAGGCTGGAGGACGTTACAGAGATAGGGAGGGGTGTAGGGGCTGGAGGCAGTTACAGAGATAGGGAGGGGTGTCGGGGCTGGAGGAGGTTACAGAGATAGGGAGGGGGTGTAGGGGCTGGAGGTTACAGAGATAGGGAGGGTGTGTAGGGGCTGGAGGAGTTTGCAGAGATAGGGAGGGGTGTAGGGGCTGGAGGAGTTTATAGAGATAGGGAGGGGTGTAGGGGCTGGAGGAGTTTATAGAGATAGGGAGGGGTGTAGGGGCTGGAGGAGTTTATAGAGATAGGGAGGTGTGGAGGGACTGGAGGACCTTACAAAGATAGGGAGGTGTGTAGGGGCTGGAGGGGTTACAGAGATAGGGAGGGTTTAGGGGCTGGAGCTGACAGAGATAGGGAGGGGTGCAGGGGCTGGAGGAGGTTACAGAGATAGGGAGCGGTGTAGGGGCTGGAGGAGGTTACAGAGATAGGGAGGGGTGTCAGGTTTGGAGGAGGTTACAGAGATAGGGAGGGGTGTCGGGGCTGGAGGAGGTTACAGAGAGAGGGAGGGGTGTAGGGGCTGGAGGAGGTTACAGAGATAGGGAGGGTTGTGGGGCTGGAGGAGTTTACAGAGATAGGGAGGGGTCTAGGGACTGGAGGAGTTTACAGAGATATGGAGGGGCTGGAGGAGGTTACAGAGATAGGGAGGTGTGGAGGGGCTGGAGGGGGTTGCAGAGATAGGGAGGGATGTAGGGGCTGGAGGGGGTTGCAGAGATAGAGAGGGGTGTAGGGGCTGGAGGGGTTACAGAGATAGGGAGGGGTGTCGGGGCTGGAGGAGGTTACAGAGATAGGGAGGGGGTGTAGGGGCTGGAGGTTACAGAGATAGGGAGGGTGTGTAGGGGCTGGAGGAGTTTGCAGAGATAGGGAGGGGTGTAGGGGCTGGAGGAGTTTATAGAGATAGGGAGGGGTGTAGGGGCTGGAGGAGTTTATAGAGATAGGGAGGGGTGTAGGGGCTGGAGGAGTTTATAGAGATAGGGAGGTGTGGAGGGACTGGAGGACCTTACAAAGATAGGGAGGTGTGTAGGGGCTGGAGGGGTTACAGAGATAGGGAGGGTTTAGGGGCTGGAGCTGACAGAGATAGGGAGGGGTGCAGGGGCTGGAGGAGGTTACAGAGATAGGGAGCGGTGTAGGGGCTGGAGGAGGTTACAGAGATAGGGAGGGGTGTCAGGTTTGGAGGAGGTTACAGAGATAGGGAGGGGTGTCGGGGCTGGAGGAGGTTACAGAGAGAGGGAGGGGTGTAGGGGCTGGAGGAGGTTACAGAGATAGGGAGGGTTGTGGGGCTGGAGGAGTTTACAGAGATAGGGAGGGGTCTAGGGACTGGAGGAGTTTACAGAGATATGGAGGGGCTGGAGGAGGTTACAGAGATAGAGAGGTGTGGAGGGGCTGGAGGGGGTTGCAGAGATAGGGAGGGATGTAGGGGCTGGAGGGGGTTGCAGAGATAGAGAGGGGTGTAGGGGCTGGAGGGGTTACAGAGATAGGGAGGGTTTAGGGGCTGGAGCTTACAGAGATAGGGAGGGATGTAGGGGCTGGAGGAGGTTACTGAGATAGGGAGGGGTGTAGGGTCTGGAGGTTACAGAAATAGGAAGGGGTGTAGGAACTGGAGGAGGTTACAGAGATAGTGAGGGGTGTCGGGGCTGGAGGAGGTTACAGAGACAGGGAGGGGTCTAGGGGCTGGAGGAGGTTACAGAGATAGGGAGAGGTGTAGGGGCTGGAGGAGGTTACAGAGATAGGGAGGGTGTAGGGGCTGGAGGAGGTTACAGAGATAGGGAGGGTGTAGAGGCTGGAGGAGGTTACAGAGATAGGGAGGGTCTAGGGGCTAGAGGAGGTTACAGAGATAGGGAGGGGTGTAGGGGCTGGAGGAGGTTACAGAGATAGGGAGGGGTGTAGAGGTTGGAGGGGGTTACAGAGATAGGAAGTGTGTAGGGGCTGGAGGGTGTTACAGAGATAGGGAGGGGTGTAGGGGCTGGAGGGGGTTACAGAGATAGGGAGGGGTGTAGGGGCTGGAGGAGGTTACTGAGATAGGGAGGGGTGTAATTGTTGGAGGAGGTTACAGAGATAGGGAGGGGTGTAATTGTTGGAGGAGGTTACAGAGATAGGGAGTGGTGTAGGGGCTGGAGGAGGTTACAGAGATATGGAGGGGTCTAGGGGCTGGAGGAGGTTACAGAGATAGGGAGGGGTGTAGAGGCTAGAGGAGATTACAGAGCTAGGAAGGGGTGTAGGGGCTGGAGGGGGTTACAGAGATAGGGAGGGGTGTAGGGGCTGGAGGACGTTACAGAGCTCGGGAGGGGTGTCAGGGCTGGAGGAGGTTACAGAGATAGGGAGGGTTGTAGGGGCTGGAGGACGTTACAGAGATAGGGAGGGGTGTAGTGGCTGGAGGCGGTTACAGAGTTAGGGAGTGGTGTATGGGCTGGAGGAGGTGACAGAGATAGGGAGTGTTGTATGGACTGGAGGAGGTTACAAAGATAGGGAGGGGTGTCGGGGCTGGAGGAGGTTACAGAGATAGGGAGGGGTGTATGGGCTGGAGGAGGTTACAGAGATAAGGAGTGTTGTAGGGACTGGAGGAGGTTACAAAGATAGGGAGGGGTGTATGGGCTGGAGGAGGTTACAGAGATAGGGAGGGGTGTAGGGGCTGGAGGAGGTTACAGAGATAGGGAGTGATGTAGGGACTGGAGGAGGTTACAAAGATAGGGAGTGTTGTATGGACTGGAGGAGGTTACAAAGATAGGGAGGGGTATAGGGGCTGGAGGAGGTTATCAGAGATAGGGAGGTGTGTAGGGGCTGGAGGGGGTTACAGAGATAGGGAGGGGTGTAGGGGCTGGAGGGGGTTACAGAGATAGGGAGGGGTGTAGGGGCTGGAGGAGGTTACAGAGATAGGGAGGGGTATAGGGGCTGGAGGAGGTTACAGAGATAGGGAGGGGTGTAGGAGCTGGAGAAGGTTACAGAGTTAGGGAGGGGTGCAGGGACTGGAGGAGGTTACAGAGATAGGGAGGGGTTTAGTGGCTGGAGGAGGGTACAGAGATAGGGAGGTGTGCAGGGGCTGGAGGAGGTTACAGAGATAGGGAGGGGTATAGGGGCTGGAGGAGGTTATCAGAGATAGGGAGGTGTGTAGGGGCTGGAGGGGGTTACAGAGATAGGGAGGGGTGTAGGGGCTGGAGGGGGTTACAGAGATAGGGAGGGGTGTAGGGGCTGGAGGAGGTTACAGAGATAGGGAGGGGTGTAATTGTTGGAGGAGGTTACAGAGATAGGGAGGGGTGTAATTGTTGGAGGAGGTTACAGAGATAGGGAGTGGTGTAGGGGCTGGAGGAGGTTACAGAGCTATGGAGGGGTCTAGGGGCTGGAGGAGGTTACAGAGATATGGAGGGGTGGAGGGGCTGGAGGAGTTATAGAGATAGGGAGGGGTGTAGGGGCTGGAGGAGGTTACAGAGATAGGGAGGGTTGTAGAGGCTGGAGGACGTTACAGAGATAGGGAGGGGTGTAGGGGCTGGAGGCAGTTACAGAGATAGGGAGGGGTGTCGGGGCTGGAGGAGGTTACAGAGATAGGGAGGGGGTGTAGGGGCTGGAGGTTACAGAGATAGGGAGGGTGTGTAGGGGCTGGAGGAGTTTGCAGAGATAGGGAGGGGTGTAGGGGCTGGAGGAGTTTATAGAGATAGGGAGGGGTGTAGGGGCTGGAGGAGTTTATAGAGATAGGGAGGGGTGTAGGGGCTGGAGGAGTTTATAGAGATAGGGAGGTGTGGAGGGACTGGAGGACCTTACAAAGATAGGGAGGTGTGTAGGGGCTGGAGGGGTTACAGAGATAGGGAGGGTTTAGGGGCTGGAGCTGACAGAGATAGGGAGGGGTGCAGGGGCTGGAGGAGGTTACAGAGATAGGGAGCGGTGTAGGGGCTGGAGGAGGTTACAGAGATAGGGAGGGGTGTCAGGTTTGGAGGAGGTTACAGAGATAGGGAGGGGTGTCGGGGCTGGAGGAGGTTACAGAGAGAGGGAGGGGTGTAGGGGCTGGAGGAGGTTACAGAGATAGGGAGGGTTGTGGGGCTGGAGGAGTTTACAGAGATAGGGAGGGGTCTAGGGACTGGAGGAGTTTACAGAGATATGGAGGGGCTGGAGGAGGTTACAGAGATAGGGAGGTGTGGAGGGGCTGGAGGGGGTTGCAGAGATAGGGAGGGATGTAGGGGCTGGAGGGGGTTGCAGAGATAGAGAGGGGTGTAGGGGCTGGAGGGGTTACAGAGATAGGGAGGGGTGTCGGGGCTGGAGGAGGTTACAGAGATAGGGAGGGGGTGTAGGGGCTGGAGGTTACAGAGATAGGGAGGGTGTGTAGGGGCTGGAGGAGTTTGCAGAGATAGGGAGGGGTGTAGGGGCTGGAGGAGTTTATAGAGATAGGGAGGGGTGTACGGGCTGGAGGAGTTTATAGAGATAGGGAGGGGTGTAGGGGCTGGAGGAGTTTATAGAGATAGGGAGGTGTGGAGGGACTGGAGGACCTTACAAAGATAGGGAGGTGTGTAGGGGCTGGAGGGGTTACAGAGATAGGGAGGGTTTAGGGGCTGGAGCTGACAGAGATAGGGAGGGGTGCAGGGGCTGGAGGAGGTTACAGAGATAGGGAGCGGTGTAGGGGCTGGAGGAGGTTACAGAGATAGGGAGGGGTGTCAGGTTTGGAGGAGGTTACAGAGATAGGGAGGGGTGTCGGGGCTGGAGGAGGTTACAGAGAGAGGGAGGGGTGTAGGGGCTGGAGGAGGTTACAGAGATAGGGAGGGTTGTGGGGCTGGAGGAGTTTACAGAGATAGGGAGGGGTCTAGGGACTGGAGGAGTTTACAGAGATATGGAGGGGCTGGAGGAGGTTACAGAGATAGGGAGGTGTGGAGGGGCTGGAGGGGGTTGCAGAGATAGGGAGGGATGTAGGGGCTGGAGGGGGTTGCAGAGATAGAGAGGGGTGTAGGGGCTGGAGGGGTTACAGAGATAGGGAGGGTTTAGGGGCTGGAGCTTACAGAGATAGGGAGGGATGTAGGGGCTGGAGGAGGTTACTGAGATAGGGAGGGGTGTAGGGTCTGGAGGTTACAGAAATAGGAAGGGGTGTAGGAACTGGAGGAGGTTACAGAGATAGTGAGGGGTGTCGGGGCTGGAGGAGGTTACAGAGATAGGGAGGGGTGTAGGGGCTGGAGGAGGTTACAGAGATAGGGAGGGGTGTAATTGTTGGAGGAGGTTACAGAGATAGGGAGGGGTGTAATTGTTGGAGGAGGTTACAGAGATAGGGAGTGGTGTAGGGGCTGGAGGAGGTTACAGAGCTATGGAGGGGTCTAGGGGCTGGAGGAGGTTACAGAGATATGGAGGGGTGGAGGGGCTGGAGGAGTTATAGAGATAGGGAGGGGTGTAGGGGCTGGAGGAGGTTACAGAGATAGGGAGGGTTGTAGAGGCTGGAGGACGTTACAGAGATAGGGAGGGGTGTAGGGGCTGGAGGCAGTTACAGAGATAGGGAGGGGTGTCGGGGCTGGAGGAGGTTACAGAGATAGGGAGGGGGTGTAGGGGCTGGAGGTTACAGAGATAGGGAGGGTGTGTAGGGGCTGGAGGAGTTTGCAGAGATAGGGAGGGGTGTAGGGGCTGGAGGAGTTTATAGAGATAGGGAGGGGTGTAGGGGCTGGAGGAGTTTATAGAGATAGGGAGGGGTGTAGGGGCTGGAGGAGTTTATAGAGATAGGGAGGTGTGGAGGGACTGGAGGACCTTACAAAGATAGGGAGGTGTGTAGGGGCTGGAGGGGTTACAGAGATAGGGAGGGTTTAGGGGCTGGAGCTGACAGAGATAGGGAGGGGTGCAGGGGCTGGAGGAGGTTACAGAGATAGGGAGCGGTGTAGGGGCTGGAGGAGGTTACAGAGATAGGGAGGGGTGTCAGGTTTGGAGGAGGTTACAGAGATAGGGAGGGGTGTCGGGGCTGGAGGAGGTTACAGAGAGAGGGAGGGGTGTAGGGGCTGGAGGAGGTTACAGAGATAGGGAGGGTTGTGGGGCTGGAGGAGTTTACAGAGATAGGGAGGGGTCTAGGGACTGGAGGAGTTTACAGAGATATGGAGGGGCTGGAGGAGGTTACAGAGATAGGGAGGTGTGGAGGGGCTGGAGGGGGTTGCAGAGATAGGGAGGGATGTAGGGGCTGGAGGGGGTTGCAGAGATAGAGAGGGGTGTAGGGGCTGGAGGGGTTACAGAGATAGGGAGGGGTGTCGGGGCTGGAGGAGGTTACAGAGATAGGGAGGGGGTGTAGGGGCTGGAGGTTACAGAGATAGGGAGGGTGTGTAGGGGCTGGAGGAGTTTGCAGAGATAGGGAGGGGTGTAGGGGCTGGAGGAGTTTATAGAGATAGGGAGGGGTGTAGGGGCTGGAGGAGTTTATAGAGATAGGGAGGGGTGTAGGGGCTGGAGGAGTTTATAGAGATAGGGAGGTGTGGAGGGACTGGAGGACCTTACAAAGATAGGGAGGTGTGTAGGGGCTGGAGGGGTTACAGAGATAGGGAGGGTTTAGGGGCTGGAGCTGACAGAGATAGGGAGGGGTGCAGGGGCTGGAGGAGGTTACAGAGATAGGGAGCGGTGTAGGGGCTGGAGGAGGTTACAGAGATAGGGAGGGGTGTCAGGTTTGGAGGAGGTTACAGAGATAGGGAGGGGTGTCGGGGCTGGAGGAGGTTACAGAGAGAGGGAGGGGTGTAGGGGCTGGAGGAGGTTACAGAGATAGGGAGGGTTGTGGGGCTGGAGGAGTTTACAGAGATAGGGAGGGGTCTAGGGACTGGAGGAGTTTACAGAGATATGGAGGGGCTGGAGGAGGTTACAGAGATAGAGAGGTGTGGAGGGGCTGGAGGGGGTTGCAGAGATAGGGAGGGATGTAGGGGCTGGAGGGGGTTGCAGAGATAGAGAGGGGTGTAGGGGCTGGAGGGGTTACAGAGATAGGGAGGGTTTAGGGGCTGGAGCTTACAGAGATAGGGAGGGATGTAGGGGCTGGAGGAGGTTACTGAGATAGGGAGGGGTGTAGGGTCTGGAGGTTACAGAAATAGGAAGGGGTGTAGGAACTGGAGGAGGTTACAGAGATAGTGAGGGGTGTCGGGGCTGGAGGAGGTTACAGAGACAGGGAGGGGTCTAGGGGCTGGAGGAGGTTACAGAGATAGGGAGAGGTGTAGGGGCTGGAGGAGGTTACAGAGATAGGGAGGGTGTAGGGGCTGGAGGAGGTTACAGAGATAGGGAGGGTGTAGAGGCTGGAGGAGGTTACAGAGATAGGGAGGGTCTAGGGGCTAGAGGAGGTTACAGAGATAGGGAGGGGTGTAGGGGCTGGAGGAGGTTACAGAGATAGGGAGGGGTGTAGAGGTTGGAGGGGGTTACAGAGATAGGGAGGGGTGTAGGGGCTGGAGGAAGTGACAGAGATAGGGAGGGGTCTAGGGACTGGAGGAGTTTACAGAGATATGGAGGGGCTGGAGGAGGTTACAGAGATAGGGAGGGGTGTCGGGGCTGGAGGAAGTGACAGAGATAGGAAGGTGTGTCAGGTCTGGAGGAGGTTACAGAGATAGGGAGGTGTTTAGGGGCTGGAGGAGGTTACAGAGAGAGGGAGGGGTGTAGGGGCTGGAGGAGGTTACAGAGATAGGGAGGGTTGTGGGGCTGGAGGAGTTTACAGAGATAGGGAGGGGTCTAGGGACTGGAGGAGTTTACAGAGATATGGAGGGGCTGGAGGAGGTTACAGAGATAGGGAGGTGTGGAGGGGCTGGAGGGGGTTGCAGAGATAGGGAGGGATGTAGGGGCTGGAGGGGGTTGCAGAGATAGAGAGGGGTGTAGGGGCTGGAGTGGTTACAGAGATAGGGAGGGTTTAGGGGCTGGAGCTTACAGAGATAGGGAGGGATGTAGGGGCTGGAGGAGTTTACAGAGATAGGGAGGTGTGTATGGGCTGGAGGGGGTTACAGAGATAGGGAGGTGTGTCGGGGCTGGAGGGGGTTACTGAGATAGGGAGGGATACTGGAGCTGAAGGAGGTCATAGAGATAGGGATGTGTGGAGGGGCTGGAGGAGTTAACAGAGATAGGGAGAGTGCAGGGGCTGGAGGACCTTACAGAGATAGGGAGGTGTGTAGGGGCTGGAGGTTACAGAGATAGTGAGGGGTGTCGGGGCTGGAGGAGGTTACAGAGACAGGGATGGTTCTGGGACTGGAGGAGTTTACAGCGATAGGGAGGGGTCTAGGGGCTGGAGGAGGTTATCAGAGATAGGGAGGTGTGTAGGGGCTGGAGGGGGTTACAGAGATAGGGAGGGGTGTAGGGGCTGGAGGGGGTTACAGAGATAGGGAGGGGTTCAGGGGCTGGAGGAGGTTAAAGAGATAGGGAGGGGTGTAATTGTTGGAGGAGGTTACAGAGATAGGGAGGGGTGTAATTGTTGGAGGAGGTTACAGAGATCGGGAGTGGTGTAGGGGCTGGAGGAGGTTACAGAGATATGGAGGGGTCTAGGGGCTGGAGGAGGTTACAGAGATATGGAGGGATGGAGGGGCTGGAGGAGTTATAGAGATAGGGAGAGGTGTAGGGGCTGGAGGAGGTTACAGAGATAGGGAGGGGTGTAGTGGCTGGAGGAGATTACAGAGCTAGGAAGGGGTGTAGGGGCTGGAGGGGTTACAGAGATAGGGAGGGGTGTAGGGGCTGGAGGAGGTTACAGAGCTAGGGAGGGGTGTAGGGGCTGGAGGAGGTTACAGAGATAGGGAGGGTTGTAGGGGCTGGAGGACGTTACAGAGATAGGGAGGGGTGTAGGGGCTGGAGGCGGTTACAGAGTTAGGGAGGGGTGTAGGGACTGGAGGAGGTTACAAAGATAGGGAGGGGTGTATGGGCTGGAGGAGGTTACAGAGATAGGGAGGGGTGTAGGGGCTGGAGGAGGTTACAGAGATAGGGAGTGTTGTAGGGACTGGAGAAGGTTACAAAGATAGGGAGGGGTGTCGGGGCTGGAGGATGTTACAGAGATAGGGAGGGGTGTAGGGGCTGGAGGAGGTTACAGAGATAGGGAGGGGTGTAGGGGCTGGAGGAGGTTACAGAGATAGGGAGTTGTGTAGGGCTGCAGAAGGTTACAGAGATAGGGAGGGGTGTAGGGGCTGGAGGAGGTTACAGAGATAGGGAGGGGTGTAGAGGCTGGAGGAGGTTACAGAGATAGGGAGGGGTGTAGGGGCTGTAGGGGGTGACAGAGATAGGGAGGGGTGTAGGGGCTGGAGGAGGTTACAGAGATAGGGAGGAGTGTCGGGACTGGAGGAGGTTACAGAGATAGGGAGAGGTGTAGAGGCTGGAGGGGGTTACAGAGATAGGGAGGGGTGTAGGGGCTGGAGGGGGTTACAGAGATAGGGAGGGTTGTAGGGGGTGGAGAAGGTTACAGAGTTAGGTAGGGGTGCAGGGACTGGAGGAGGTTACAGAGATAGGGAGGGGTTTAGTGGCTGGAGGAGTGTACAGAGATAGGGAGGGGTATAGGGGCTGGAGGAGGTTACAGAGATAGGGAGGGGTATAGGGGCTGGAGGAGGTTATCAGAGATAGGGAGGTGTGTAGGGGCTGGAGTGGGTTACAGAGATAGGGAGGGGTGTAGGGGCTGGAGGGGGTTACAGAGATAGGGAGGGGTGTAGGGGCTGGAGGAGGTTACAGAGATAGGGAGGGGTGTAATTGTTGGAGGAGGTTACAGAGATAGGGAGGGGTGTAATTGTTGGAGGAGGTTACAGAGATAGGGAGGGGTATCGGGGCTGGAGGAGGTTATCAGAGATAGGGAGGTGTGTAGGGGCTGGAGGGGGTTACAGAGATAGGGAGGGGTGTAGGGGCTGGAGGGGGTTACAGAGATAGGGAGGGGTGTAGGGGCTGGAGGAGGTTACAGAGATAGGGAGGAGTGTAATTGTTGGACGAGGTTACAGAGATAGGGAGGGGTGTAGAGGCTGGAGGAGGTTACAGAGATAGGGAGGGGTGTAGGGGCTGGAGGGGGTGACAGAGATATGGAGCGGTGTAGGGGCTGGAGGAGGTTACAGAGATAGGGAGGAGTGTCGGGACTGGAGGAGGTTACAGAGATAGGGAGAGGTGTAGAGGCTGGAGGGTGTTACAGAGATAGGGAGGGGTGTAGGGGGTGGAGAAGGTTACAGAGTTAGGGAGGGGTGCAGGGACTGGAGGAGGTTACAGAGATAGGGAGGGTTTTAGGGGCTGGAGGAGGGTACAGAGATAGGGAGGTGTGCAGGGGCTGGAGGAGGTTACAGAGATAGGGAGGGTTGTAGGGGGTGGAGAAGGTTACAGAGTTAGGGAGGGGTGCAGGGACTGGAGGAGGTTACAGAGATAGGGAGGGGTTTAGGGGCTGGAGGAGGGTACAGAGATAGGGAGGTGTGCAGGGGCTGGAGGAGGTTACAGAGATAGGGAGGGGTGTAGGGGCTGGAGAAGGTTACAGAGTTAGGGAGGGGTGCAGGGACTGGAGGAGGTTACAGAGATAGGGAGGGGTGTAGTGGCTGTAGGAGGGTACAGAGATAGGGAGGTGTGTAGGGGCTGGAGGAGGTTACAGAGATAGGGAGGGGTATAGGGGCTGGAGGAGGTTACAGAGATAGGGAGGGGTGTAATTGTTGGAGGAGGTTACAGAGATAGGGAGGGGTATAGGGGCTGGAGGAGGTTACAGAGATATGGAGGGGTCTAGGGGCTGGAGGAGGTTACAGAGGTATGGAGGGGTGGAGGGGCTGGAGGAGTTATAGAGATAGGGAGGGGTGTAGGGGCTGGAGGAGGTTATCAGAGATAGGGAGGTGTGTAGGGGCTGGAGGGGGTTGCAGAGATAGGGAGGGGTGTAGGGGCTGGAGGGGGTTACAGAGATAGGGAGGGGTGTAGGGGCTAGAGGAAGTTACAGAGATAGGGAGGGGTGTAATTGTTGGAGGAGGTTACAGAGATAGGGAGGGGTGTAATTGTTGGAGGAGGTTACAGAGATAGGGAGTGGTGTAGGGGCTGGAGGAGGTTACAGATATATGGAGGGGTCTAGGGGCTGGAGGAGGTTACAGAGATATGGAGGGGTGGAGGGGCTGGAGGAGTTATAGAGATAGGGAGGGGTGTAGGGGCTGGAGGAGGTTACAGAGATATGGAGTGGTGGAGGGGCTGGAGGAGTTATAGAGATAGGGAGGGGTGTAGGGGCTGGAGGGGGTTACAGAGATAGGGAGGGGTGTACGGGCTGGAGGACGTTACAGAGCTCGGGAGGGGTGTATGGACTGGAGGAGGTTACAAAGATAGGGAGGGGTGTAGGGGCTGGAGGAGGTTACAGAGATAGGGAGGTGTGTAGGGTCTGGAGGACGTTACAGAGATAGGGAGGGGTGTCGGGGCTGGAGGCGGTTACAGAGTTAGGGAGGGGTGTATGGGCTGGAGGAGGTGACAGAGATAGGGAGTGGTGTATGGACTGGAGGAGGTTACAAAGAATGGGAGGGGTGTCGGGGCTGGAGGAGGTTACAGAGATAGGGAGGGGTGTATGGGCTGGAGGAGGTTACAGAGATAGGGAGGGGTGTCGGGGCTGGAGGAGGTTACAGAGATAGGGAGGGGTGTAGGGGCTGGAGGAGGTTACAGAGATAGGGAGGGTTGTAGGGGCTGGAGGGGGTTACAGAGAAAGGGAGGGTTGTAGGGGGTGGAGAAGGTTACAGAGATCTGGAGGAGTGTCGGGACTGGAGGAGGTTACTGAGATAGGGAGAGGTGTAGAGGCTGGAGGGGGTTACAGAGATAGGGAGGAGTGTCGGGGCTGGAGGGGGTTACAGAGACAGGCTGGGTTGTAGGGGGTGGAGAAGGTTACAGAGTTAGGGAGGGGTGCAGGGACTGGAGGAGGTTACAGAGATAGGGAGAGGTGTAGAGGCTGGAGGGGGTTACAGAGATAGGGAGGTGTGCAGGGGCTGGAGGAGGTTACAGAGATAGGGAGGGGTGTAGGGGCTGGAGGAGGTTACAGAGATAGGGAGGGGTGTAATTGTTGGAGGAGGTTACAGAGATAGGGAGGGGTGTAATTGTTGGAGGAGGTTACAGAGATAGGGAGTGGTGTAGGGGCTGGAGGAGGTTACAGAGATATGGAGGGGTCTAGGGGCTGGAGGAGGTTACAGAGATATGGAGGGATGGAGGGGCTGGAGGAGTTATAGAGATAGGGAGAGGTGTAGGGGCTGGAGGAGGTTACAGAGATAGGGAGGGGTGTAGAGGCTGGAGGACGTTACAGAGCTAGGGAGGGGTGTAGGGGCTGGAGGAGGTTACAGAGATAGGGAGGGTTGTAGGGGCTGGAGGACGTTACAGAGATAGGGAGGGGTGTAGGGGCTGGAGGCGGTTACAGAGTTAGGGAGGGGTGTAGGGACTGGAGGAGGTTACAAAGATAGGGAGGGGTGTATGGCCTGGAGGAGGTTACAGAGATAGGGAGGGGTGTAGGGGCTGGAGGAGGTTACAGAGATAGGGAGTGTTGTAGGGACTGGAGAAGGTTACAAAGATAGGGAGGGGTGTCGGGGCTGGAGGAGGTTACAGAGATAGGGAGGGGTGTAGGGGCTGGAGGAGGTTACAGAGATCGGGAGGGGTGTAGGGGCTGGAGGAGGTTACAGAGATAGGGAGTTGTGTAGGGCTGCAGAAGGTTACAGAGATAGGGAGGGGTGTAGGGGCTGGAGGAGGTTACAGAGATAGGGAGGGGTGTAGAGGCTGGAGGAGGTTACAGAGATAGGGAGGGGTGTAGGGGCTGTAGGGGGTGACAGAGATAGGGAGGGGTGTAGCGGCTGGAGGAGGTTACAGAGATAGGGAGGAGTGTCCGGACTGGAGGAGGTTACAGAGATAGGGAGGGGTGTATGTGCTGGAGGAGGTTACAGAGATAGGAAGGGGTATAGGGGCTGGAGGAGGTTACAGAGAAAGGGAGGGGTGTCGGGGCTGGAGGAGGTTACAGAGATAGGGAGGGGTGTAGGGGCTGGAGGAGGTTACAGAGATAGGGAGTGTTGTAGGGACTGGAGAAGGTTACAAAGATAGGGAGGGGTGTCGGGGCTGGAGGAGGTTACAGAGATAGGGAGGGGTGTAGGGGCTGGAGGAGGTTACAGAGATAGGGAGGGGTGTAGGGGCTGGAGGAGGTTACAGAGATAGGGAGTTGTGTAGGGCTGCAGAAGGTTACAGAGATAGGGAGGGGTGTAGGGGCTGGAGGAGGTTACAGAGATAGGGAGGGGTGTAGAGGCTGGAGGAGGTTACAGAGATAGGGAGGGGTGTAGGGGCTGTAGGGGGTGACAGAGATAGGGAGGGGTGTAGGGGCTGGAGGATGTTACAGAGATAGGGAGGAGTGTCGGGACTGGAGGAGGTTACAGAGATAGGGAGAGGTGTAGAGGCTGGAGGGGGTTACAGAGATAGGGAGGGGTGTAGGGGCTGGAGGGGGTTACAGAGATAGGGAGGGTTGTAGGGGGTGGAGAAGGGTACAGAGTTAGGTAGGGGTGCAGGGACTGGAGGAGGTTACTGAGATAGGGAGGGGTTTAGGGGCTGGAGGAGGGTACAGAGATAGGGAGGTGTGCAGGGGCTGGAGGAGGTTACAGAGATAGGGAGGGGTGTAGGGGCTGGAGAAAGTTACAGAGTTAGGGAGGGGTGCAGGGACTGGAGGAGGTTACAGAGATTGGGAGGGGTTTAGTGGCTGGAGGAGGGTACAGAGATAGGGAGGTGTGCAGGGGCTGGAGGAGGTTACAGAGATAGGGAGGGGTATAGGGGCTGGAGGAGGTTATCAGAGATAGGGAGGTGTGTAGGTGCTGGAGTGGGTTACAGAGGTAGGGAGGGGTGTAGGGGCTGGAGGGGGTTACAGAGATAGGGAGGGGTGTAGGGGCTGGAGGAGGTTACAGAGATAGGGAGGGGTGTAATTGTTGGAGGAGGTTACAGAGATAGGGAGGGGTGTAATTGTTGGAGGAGGTTACAGAGATAGGGAGGGGTATAGGGGCTGGAGGAGGTTATCAGAGATAGGGAGGTGTGTAGGGGCTGGAGGGGGTTACAGAGATAGGGAGGGGTGTAGGGGCTGGAGGGGGTTACAGAGATAGGGAGGGGTGTAGGGGCTGGAGGAGGTTACAGAGATAGGGAGGGGTGTAATTGTTGGACGAGGTTACAGAGATAGGGAGGGGTGTAGAGGCTGGAGGAGGTTACAGAGATAGGGAGGGGTGCAGGGGCTGGAGGGGGTGACAGAGATAGGGAGGGGTATAGGGGCTGGAGGAGGTTACAGAGATAGGGAGGAGTGTCGGGACTGGAGGAGGTTACAGAGATAGGGAGAGGTGTAGAGGCTGGAGGGATTTACAGAGATACGGAGGGGTGTAGGGGGTGGAGAAGGTTACAGAGTTAGGGAGGGGTGCAGGGACTGGAGGAGGTTACAGAGATAGGGAGGGTTTTAGGGGCTGGAGGAGGGTACAGAGATAGGGAGGTGTGCAGGGGCTGGAGGAGGTTACAGAGATAGGGAGGGTTGTAGGGGGTGGAGAAGGTTACAGAGTTAGGGAGGGGTGCAGGGACTGGAGGAGGTTACAGAGATAGGGAGGGGTTTAGGGGCTGGAGGAGGGTACAGAGATCGGGAGGTGTGCAGGGGCTGGAGGAGGTTACAGAGATAGGGAGGGGTGTAGGGGCTGGAGAAGGTTACAGAGTTAGGGAGGGGTGCAGGGACTGGAGGAGGTTACAGAGATAGGGAGGGGTTTAGTGGCTGGAGGAGGGTACAGAGATAGGGAGGTGTGCAGGGGCTGGAGGAGGTTACAGAGATAGGGAGGGGTATAGGGGCTGGAGAAGGTTACAGAGTTAGGGAGGTGTGTAGGGGCTGGAGGGGGTTACAGAGATAGGGAGGGGTGTAGGGGCTGGAGGGGGTTACAGAGATAGGGAGGGGTGTAGGGGCTGGAGGGGGTTACAGAGATAGGGAGGGGTGTAGGGGCTGGAGGAGGTTACAGAGATAGGGAGGGGTGTAAATGTTGGAGGAGGTTACAGAGATAGGGAGGGGTGTAATTGTTGGAGGAGGTTACAGAGATAGGGAGTGGTGTAGGGGCTGGAGGAGGTTACAGAGATATGGAGGGGTCTAGGGGCTGGAGGAGGTTACAGAGATATGGAGGGGTGGAGGGGCTGGAGGAGTTATAGAGATAGGGAGGGGTGTAGGGGCTGGAGGAGGTTACAGAGATAGGGAGGGGTGTAGAGGCTGGAGGAGATTACAGAGCTAGGAAGGGGTGTAGGGGCTGGAGGAGGTTACAGAGATAGGGAGGGGTGTAGGGGCTGGAGGACGTTACAGAGCTCGGAGGGGTATCGGGGCTGGAGGAGGTTACAGAGATAGGGAGGGTTGTAGGGGCTGGAGGACGTTACAGAGATAGGGAGGGGTGTAGGGGCTGGAGGCGGTTACAGAGTTAGGGAGGGGTGTATGGGCTGGAGGAGGTGACAGAGATAGGGAGTGTTGCATGGACTGGAGGAGGTTACAAAGATAGGGAGGGGTGTCGGGGCTGGAGGAGGTTACAGAGATAGGGAGGGGTGTATGGGCTGGAGGAGGTTACAGAGATAAGGAGTGTTGTAGGGACTGGAGGAGGTTACAAAGATAGGGAGGGGTGTATGGGCTGGAGGAGGTTACAGAGATAGGGAGGGGTGTAGGGGCTGGAGGAGGTTACAGAGATAGGGAGTGTTGTATGGACTGGAGAAGGTTACAAAGATAGGGAGGGGTGTCGGGGCTGGAGGAGGTTACAGAGATAGGGAGGGGTGTAGGGGCTGGAGGAGGTTACAGAGATAGGGAGGGGTGTAGGGGCTGGAGGAGGTTACAGAGATAGGGAGGGGTGTAGGGGCTGGAGGGGGTTACAGAGAAAGGGAGGGTTGTAGGGGGTGGAGAAGGTTACAGAGATCTGGAGGAGTGTCGGGACTGGAGGAGGTTACTGAGATAGGGAGAGGTGTAGAGGCTGGAGGGGGTTACAGAGATAGGGAGGGGTGTAGGGGCTGGAGGGGGTTACAGAGATAGGCTGGGTTGTAGGGGGTGGAGAAGGTTACAGAGTTAGGGAGGGGTGCAGGGACTGGAGGAGGTTACAGAGATAGGGAGAGGTGTAGAGGCTGGAGGGGGTTACAGAGATAGGGAGGTGTGCAGGGGCTGGAGGAGGTTACAGAGATAGGGAGGGGTGTAGGGGCTGGAGAAGGTTACAGAGTTAGGGAGGCGTGCAGGGACTGGAGGAGGTTACAGAGATAGGGAGGGGTTTAATGGCTGGAGGAGGGTACAGAGATAGGGAGGTGTGCACGGCCTGGAGGAGGTTACAGAGATAGGGAGGTGTGCAGGGGCTGGAGGAGGTTACAGAGATAGGGAGGGGTGGAGGGGCTGGAGGAGGTTACAGAGATAGGGAGGGGTGTAAGGACCGGAGGCGGTTACAGAGATATGGAGGGGTGTAGGGACTGGGGGAGGTTACAGAGATAGGGAGGGGTGTATGGCCTGGAGGGGGTTACAGAGATAGGGAGGGGTGTCGGGACTGGAGGCAGTTACAGAGATAGGGAGGGGTGTAGTGACTGGAGGGGGTTACAGAGATAGGGAGGGGTGTAGGGCCTGGAGGAGGTTACAGAGATAGGGAGGGGTGTAGGGACTGGAGGAGGTTACAGAGATAGGGAGGGGTGTATGGGCTGGAGGAGGTTACAGAGATAGGGAGGGGTGTAGGGGCTGGAGGAGGTTACAGGGATAGGGTGGGGTGTCGGGGCTGGAGGAGGTGACAGAGATAGGGAGAGTTGTGGGGACTGGTGGAGGTTACAGAGATAGGGAGGGGTGTAGGGGCTGGAGGAGGTTACAGAGATAGGGAGGGGTGTAGGGGCTGGAGGAGGTTACAGAAATAGGGAGGGGTGTAGGGACTGGAGGCGGTTACAGAGATAGGGAGGAGTGTAGGGGCTGGAGGAGGTTACAGAGATAGGGAGGGGTGTAGGGGCTGGAGGAGGTTACAGAGATAGGGAGTATTGTAGGGACTGGAGGAGGCTACAAAAATAGGGAGTGGTGTCGAGGCTGGAGGAGGTTACAGAGATAGGGAGGGGTGTAGGGGCTGGATGGGGTTACAGAGATAGGGAGGGGTGTCGGGGCTGGAGGAGGTTACAGAGATAGGGAGAGGTGTAGGGCTGGAGTAGGTTACAGAGATAGGGAGTGTTGTAGGGACTGGAGGAGGTTACAAAGATAGGGAGGGGTGTAGGGGCTGGAGGAGGTTACAGAGATAGGGAGGGGTGTAGGGGCTGGAGGAGGTTACAGAGATAGGGAGGGGTGTAGGGGCTGGAGGAGGTTACAGAGATAGGGAGGGGTGTAAGGGCTGGAGGAGGTTACAGAGATAGGGAGTGTTGTAGGGACTGGAGGAGGTTACAAAGATAGGGAGGGGTGTATGTGCTGGAGGAGGTTACAGAGATAGGGAGGGGTGTATGGGCTGGAGGAGGTTACAGAGATAGGGTGGGGTGTAGGGACTGGAGGAGGTTACAGAGATAGGGAGGGGTGTAGGTGCTGGAGGGGGTTACAGAGATAGGGAGGAGTGTCGGGACTGGAGGAGGTTACAGAGATAGGGAGGGGTGTAGGGGCTGGAGGGGGTTTCAGAGATAGGGAGGGGTGTAGGGGCTGGAGGAGTTTACAGAGATAGGGAGGAGTGTCGGGACTGGAGGATGTTACAGAGATAGGGAGGGGTGTAGGGGCTGGAGGGGGTTACAGAGATAGGGAGGGGTTTAGGGGCTGGAGGAGGGTACAGAGATAGGGAGGTGTGCAGGGGCTGGAGGAGGTTACAGAGATAGGGAGGGGTGTAGGGGCTGGAGAAGGTTACAGAGATAGGAAGTGTGTAGGGGCTGGAGGGTGTTACAGAGATAGGGAGGGGTGTAGGGGCTGGAGGGGGTTACAGAGATAGGGAGGGGTGTAGGGGCTGGAGGAGGTTACTGAGATAGGGAGGGGTGTAATTGTTGGAGGAGGTTACAGAGATAGGGAGGGGTGTAATTGTTGGAGGAGGTTACAGAGATAGGGAGTGGTGTAGGGGCTGGAGGAGGTTACAGAGATATGGAGGGGTCTAGGGGCTGGAGGAGGTTACAGAGATAGGGAGGGGTGTAGAGGCTAGAGGAGATTACAGAGCTAGGAAGGGGTGTAGGGGCTGGAGGGGGTTACAGAGATAGGGAGGGGTGTAGGGGCTGGAGGACGTTACAGAGCTCGGGAGGGGTGTCGGGGCTGGAGGAGGTTACAGAGATAGGGAGGGTTGTAGGGGCTGGAGGACGTTACAGAGATAGGGAGGGGTGTAGGGGCTGGAGGCGGTTACAGAGTTAGGGAGGGGTGTATGGGCTGGAGGAGGTGACAGAGATAGGGAGTGTTGTATGGACTGGAGGAGGTTACAAAGATAGGGAGGGGTGTCGGGGCTGGAGGAGGTTACAGAGATAGGGAGGGGTGTATGGGCTGGAGGAGGTTACAGAGATAAGGAGTGTTGTAGGGACTGGAGGAGGTTACAAAGATAGGGAGGGGTGTATGGGCTGGAGGAGGTTACAGAGATAGGGAGGGGTGTAGGGGCTGGAGGAGGTTACAGAGATAGGGAGTGTTGTAGGGACTGGAGAAGGTTACAAAGATAGGGAGGGGTGTCGGGGCTGGAGGAGGTTACAGAGATAGGGAGGGGTGTAGGGGCTGGAGGAGTTTACAGAGATAGGGAGGGGTGTAGGGGCTGGAGGAGGTTACAGAGATAGGGAGGGGTGTAGGGGCTGGAGGGGGTTACAGAGATAGGGAGGGTTGTATGGGGTGGAGAAGGTTACAGAGATCGGGAGGAGTGTCGGGACTGGAGGAGGTTACAGAGATAGGGAGGGGTGTAGGGGCTGGAGGGGGTTACAGAGATAGGCTGGGTTGTAGGGGGTGGAGAAGGTTACAGAGATCGGGAGGAGTGTCGGGACTGGAGGGGGTTACAGAGATAGGGAGGGGTGTAGGGGCTGGAGGGGGTTACAGAGATAGGCTGGGTTGTAGGGGGTGGAGAAGGTTACAGAGTTGGGGAGGGGTGCAGGGACTGGAGGAGGTTACAGAGATAGGGAGAGGTGTAGAGGCTGGAGGGGGTTACAGAGATAGGGAGGTGTGCAGGGGCTGGAGTAGGTTACAGAGATAGGGAGGGGTGCAGGGACTGGAGGAGGTTACAGAGATAGGGAGGGGTTTAGTGGCTGGAGGAGGGTACAGAGATAGGGAGGTGTGCACGGGCTGGAGGAGGTTACAGAGATAGGGAGGTGTGCAGGGGCTGGAGGAGGTTACAGAGATAGGGAGGGGTGGAGGGGCTGGAGGAGGTTACAGAGATAGGGAGGGGTGTAGGGACTGGAGGCGGTTACAGAGATAGGGAGGGGTGTAGGGACTGGGGGAGGTTACAGAGATAGGGAGGGGTGTAGGGCCTGGAGGGGGTTACAGAGATAGGGAGGGGTGTCGGGACTGGAGGCAGTTACAGAGATAGGGAGGGGTGTAGGGACTGGAGGGGGTTACAGAGATAGGGAGGAGTGTAGGGCCTGGAGGAGGTTACAGAGATAGGGAGGGGTGTAGGGACTGGAGGAGGTTACAGAGATAGGGAGGGGTGTAGGGGCTGGAGGAGGTTACAGAGATAGGGAGGGGTGTAGGGGCTGGAGGAGGTTACAGAGATAGGGAGGGGTGTAGGAACTGGAGGTGGTTACAGAGATAGGGAGGGGTGTAGGGGCTGGAGGGGGTTACAGAGATAGGGAGGGGTGTAGGGACTGGAGGCGGTTACAGAGATAGGGAGGAGTGTAGGGGCTGGAGGAGGTTACAGAGATAGGGAGGGGTGTAGGGGCTGGAGGAGGTTACAGAGATAGGGAGTATTGTAGGGACTGGAGGAGACTACAAAAATAGGGAGTGGTGTCGAGGCTGGAGGAGGTTACAGAGATAGGGAGGGGTGTAGGGGCTGGATGGGGTTACAGAGATAGGGAGGGGTGTCGGGGCTGGAGGAGGTTACAGAGATAGGGAGAGGTGTAGGGCTGGAGGAGGTTACAGAGATAGGGAGTGTTGTAGGGACTGGAGAAGGTTACAAAGATAGGGAGGGGTGTAGGGGCTGGAGGAGGTTACAGAGATAGGGAGGGGTGTAGGGGCTGGAGGATGTTACAAAGATAGGGAGGGGTGTAGGGGCTGGAGGAGGTTACAGAGATAGGGAGTGTTGTAGGGACTGGAGGAGGTTACAAAGATAGGGAGGGGTGTAGGGGCTGGAGCAGGTTACAGAGATAGGGAGGGGTGTAGGGGCTGGAGGAGGTTACAGAGATAGGGAGGGGTGTAAGGGCTGGAGGAGGTTACAGAGATAGGGAGTGTTGTAGGGACTGGAGGAGGTTACAAAGATAGGGAGGGGTGTATGGGCTGGAGGAGGTTACAGAGATAGGGAGGGGTGTATGGGCTGGAGGAGGTTACAGAGATAGGGAGGGGTGTAGGGACTGGAGGAGGTTACAGAGATAGGGAGGGGTGTAGGTGCTGGAGGGGGTTACAGAGATAGGGAGGAGTGTCGGGACTGGAGGAGGTTACAGAGATAGGGAGGGGTGTAGGGGCTGGAGGGGTTTTCAGAGATAGGGAGGGGTGTAGGGGCTGGAGGAGTTTACAGAGATAGGGAGGAGTGTCGGGACTGGAGGAGGTTACAGAGATAGGGAGGGGTGTAGGGGCTGGAGGGGGTTACAGAGATAGGGAGGAGTGTCGGGACTGGAGGAGGTTACAGAGATAGGGAGAGATGTCGGGGCTGGAGGAGGTTACAGAGATAGGGATGGTTGTAGGTGCTGGAGGAGGTTACAGAGATAGTGAGGGGTGGAGGGGCTGGAGGAGGTTACAGAGATAGGGAGGAGTCTCGCGCCTGGAGGAGGTTACAGAGAAAGGGAGGGGTGTAGGGGCTGGAGTGGATTACAGAGATAGGGAGGGGTGTAGTGGCTGGAGGATGTACAGAGAAAGGGAGTTGTGTCGGGCTGGAGAAGGTTACAGAGTTAGGGAGGGGTGTAGGGGCTGGAGGAGGTTACAGAGATAGGGAGGGATGTAGGGACTGGAGGAGGCTACAGAGATAGGGAGGGTTTAGAGGCTGGAGATGGTTACAGAGATCGGGAGGGGTGTAGGGGCTGGAGGAGGTTACAGAGATAGGAAGGGGTATAGGGGCTGGAGGAGGTTACAGAGATAGGGAGGGGTGTCGGGGCTGGAGGAGGTTACAGAGATAGGGAGTGTTGTAGGGACTGGAGGAGGTTACAGAGATAGGGAGGGGTGTAGGGGCTGGAGGGGGTTACAGAGATAGGGAGGGGTGTAGGGACTGGAGGCGGTTACAGAGATAGGGAGGGGTGTAGGGGCTGGAGGAGGTTACAGAGATAGGGAGGGGTGTAGGGGCTGGAGGAGGTTACAGAGATAGGGAGTGTTGTAGGGACTGGAGGAGGCTACAAAAATAGGGAGTGGTGTCGAGGCTGGAGGAGGTTACAGAGATAGGGAGTGTTGTAGGGACTGGAGGAGGTTACAGAGATAGGGAGGGGTGTAGGGGCTGGAGGAGGTTACAGAGATAGGGAGGGGTGTAGGGGCTGGAGGAGGTTACAGAGATAGGGAGGGGTGTAGGGGCTGGAGGAGGTTACAGAGATAGGGAGGGGTGTAGGGGCTGGAGGAGGTTACAGAGATAGGGAGGGGTGTAGGGGCTGGAGGAGGTTACAGAGATAGGGAGGGGTGTAGGGACTGGAGGAAGTTACAGAGATAGGGAGGGGTGTAGGGGCTGGAGGTTACAGAGATAGGGAGGGGTGTAGGGGCTGGAGGTGGTTACAGAGATAGGGATGGGTGTCGGGGCTGGAGGTTACAGAGATAGGGTGGGATGTAGGGACTGGAGGAGGCTACAGAGATAGGGAGGGTTTTGGGGGCTGGAGGTGGTTACAGAGATAGGGAGGAATGTAGGGGCTGGAGGGGGTTACAGAGATAGGGAGTTGTGTAGGGCTGGAGAAGGTTACAGAGTTAGGGAGGGGTGGAGGGGCTGGAGGAGGTTACAGAGATAGGGAGAGGTGTATGGACTGGAGGAGGTTACAAAGGTATCGAGGGGTTTAGGAGCTGGAGGAGGGTACAGAGTTAGGGAGGTATGTAGGGGCTGGAGGGGGTTACAGAGATAGGGAGGGGTATATGGGCTGGAGGAGGTTACAGAGATAGGGAGGGGTGTAAGGGATGGAGGATGTACAGAGATAGGGAGGGGTGCAGGGGATGGAGCGGGTTACAGAGATAGGGAGGGTTTAGGGGCTGGAGGTGGTTACAGAGATAGGGAGGAATGTAGGGGCTGGAGGGGGTTACAGAGATAGGGACGGGTGTAGGTGCTGGAGGAGGTTACAGAGATCGGGAGGGGTGTAGGGGCTGGAGGGGGTTACAGAGATAGGAAGGGGTATAGGGGCTGGTGGAGGTTACAGAGATAGGGAGGGGTGTCGGGGCTGGAGGAGGTTACAGAGATAGGGAGTGTTGTAGGGACTGGAGGAGGTTACAGAGATAGGGAGGGGTGTAGGGGCTGGAGGGGGTTACAGAGATAGGGAGGGGTGTAGGGACTGGAGGCGGTTACAGAGATAGGGAGGGGTGTAGGGGCTGGAGGAGGTTACAGAGAAAGGGAGGGGTGTAGGGGCTGGAGGAGGTTACAGAGATAGGGAGTGTTGTAGGGACTGGAGGAGGCTACAAAAATAGGGAGTGGTGTCGAGGCTGGAGGAGGTTACAGAGATAGGGAGGGGTGTATGTGCTGGAGGAGGTTACAGAGATAGGAAGGGGTATAGGGGCTGGAGGAGGTTACAGAGAAAGGGAGGGGTGTCGGGGCTGGAGGAGGTTACAGAGATAGGGAGAGGTGTAGGGGCTGGATGGGGTTACAGAGATAGGGAGGGGTGTCGGGGCTGGAGGAGGTTACAGAGATAGGGAGTGTTGTAGGGACTGGAGGAGGTTACAGAGATAGGGAGGGGTGTCGGGGCTGGAGGAGGTTACAGAGATAGGGAGAGGTGTAGGGGCTGGAGGTGGTTACAGAGATAGGGAGTGGTGTAGGGGCTGGAGGAGGTTACAGAGATAGGGAGGGGTGTAGGGGCTAGATGGGGTTACAGAGATAGGGAGGGGTGTCGGGGCTGGAGGAGGTTACAGAGATAGGGAGAGGTGTAGGGCTGGAGGAGGTTACAGAGATAGGGAGTGTTGTAGGGACTGGAGGAGGTTACAGAGATAGGGAGGGGTGTAGGTGCTGGAGGAGGTTACAGAGATAGGGAGTGGTGTAGGGGCTGGAGGAGGTCACAGAGATAGGGAGGGGTGTAGGGGCTGGAGGTGGTTACAGAGATAGGGAGGGGTGTAGGTGCTGGAGGAGGTTACAGAGATAGGGAGGGGTGTAGGGACTGGAGGAAGTTACAGAGATAGGGAGGGGTGTAGGGGCTGGAGGTGGTTACAGAGATAGGGAGGGGTGTCGGGGCTGGAGGTTACAGAGATAGGGTGGGATGTAGGGACTGGAGGAGGTTACAAGGATAGGGAGGGGTGTAGGGGCTGGAGGAGGTTACAAGGATAGGGAGGGGTGTAGGGGCTGGAGGAGGTTACAAGGATAGGGAGGGGTGTCGGGGCTGGAGGTGGTTACAGAGATAGGGAGGGGTGTCGGGGCTGGAGGTTACAGAGATAGGGTGGGATTTAGGGGCTGGAGGTGGTTACAGAGATAGGGAGGATTGTAGGGGCTGGAGGGGGTTACAGAGATCGGGAGGGGTGTAGGGGCTGGAGGAGTTTACAGAGATAGGGAGGGGTGTAGGGGCTGGAGGAGGTTACAGAGATAGGGAGGTGTTTAGGGGCTGGAGGAGGTTACAGTGATTGGGAGGGGTGTAGGGGCTGAAGGAGGTTACAGAGATAGGGAGGGGTGTAATTGTTGGAGGAGGTTACAGAGATAGTGAGGGTTCTGGGACTGGAGGAATTTACAGAGATAGGGAGGGGTGTAGGGGCTGGAGGAGGTTTAGAGATAGGGAGCGGTGGAGGGGCTGGAGGAGGTTTAGAGATCGGGAGGGGTGTAGTGGCTGGAGGAGGTTTAGAGATAGGGAGGGGTGTCGGGACTGGAGGAGGTTACAGAGATAGGGAGGGATGTAGGACTGGAGGAGGTTACAGAGATAGGGTGGGGTTCAGGGGCTGGAGGAGGTTACAGAGATAGGGAGGGGTGTAATTGTTGGAGGAGGTTACAGAGATAGTGAGGGGTGTACGGGCTGGTGGAGGTTATAAGAGAAAGGGAGGTGAGTAGGGGCTGGAGGAGGTTACAAGGATAGGGAGGGGTGTAGGGGCTGGAGGTGGTTACAGAGATAGGGAGGGGTGTCGGGGCTGGAGGAGGTTACAGAGATAGGGAGGGGTGGAGGGGCTGGAGGAGGTTACAGAGATAGGGAGAGGTGTAGAGGCTGGAGGGGGTTACAGAGATAGGGAGGGGTGCAGGGACTGGAGGAGGTTACAGAGATAGGGAGGGGTTTAGTGGCTGGAGGAGGGTACAGAGATAGGGAGGTGTGCACGGGCTGGAGGAGGTTACAGAGATAGGGAGGTGTGCAGGGGCTGGAGGAGGTTACAGAGATAGGGAGGGGTGGAGGGGCTGGAGGAGGTTACAGAGATAGGGAGGGGTGTAGGGACTGGAGGCGGTTACAGAGATAGGGAGGGGTGTAGGGACTGGGGGAGGTTACAGAGATAGGGAGGGGTGTAGGGCCTGGAGGGGGTTACAGAGATAGGGAGGGGTGTCGGGACTGGAGGCAGTTACAGAGATAGGGAGGGGTGTAGGGACTGGAGGGGGTTACAGAGATAGGGAGGAGTGTAGGGCCTGGAGGAGGTTACAGAGATAGGGAGGGGTGTAGGGACTGGAGGAGGTTACAGAGATAGGGAGGGGTGTATGGGCTTGAGGAGGTTACAGAGATAGGGAGGGGTGTAGGGGCTGGAGGAGGTTACAGGGATAGGGTGGGGTGTCGGGGCTGGAGGAGGTGACAGATATAGGGAGAGTTGTCGGGACTGGTGGAGGTTACAGAGATAGGGAGGGGTGTAGGGGCTGGAGGAGGTTACAGAGATAGGGAGGGGTGTAGGGGCTGGAGGAGGTTACAGAGATAGGGAGGGGTGTAGGAACTGGAGGCGGTTACAGAGATAGGGAGGGGTGTAGGGGCTGGAGGGGGTTACAGAGATAGGGAGGGGTGTAGGGACTGGAGGCGGTTACAGAGATAGGGAGGAGTGTAGGGGCTGGAGGAGGTTACAGAGATAGGGAGGGGTGTAGGGGCTGGAGGAGGTTACAGAGATAGGGAGTATTGTAGGGACTGGAGGAGGCTACAAAAATAGGGAGTGGTGTCGAGGCTGGAGGAGGTTACAGAGATAGGGAGGGGTGTAGGGGCTGGATGGGGTTACAGAGATAGGGAGGGGTGTCGGGGCTGGAGGAGGTTACAGAGATAGGGAGAGGTGTAGGGCTGGAGGAGGTTACAGAGATAGGGAGTGTTGTAGGGACTGGAGAAGGTTACAAAGATAGGGAGGGGTGTAGGGGCTGGAGGAGGTTACAGAGATAGGGAGGGGTGTAGGGGCTGGAGGAGGTTACAAAGATAGGGAGGGGTGTAGGGGCTGGAGGAGGTTACAGAGATAGGGAGTGTTGTAGGGACTGGAGGAGGTTACAAAGATAGGGAGGGGTGTAGGGGCTGGAGCAGGTTACAGAGATAGGGAGGGGTGTAGGGGCTGGAGGAGGTTACAGAGATAGGGAGGGGTGTAAGGGCTGGAGGAGGTTACAGAGATAGGGAGTGTTGTAGGGACTGGAGGAGGTTACAAAGATAGGGAGGGGTGTATGGGCTGGAGGAGGTTACAGAGATAGGGAGGGGTGTATGGGCTGGAGGAGGTTACAGAGATAGGGAGGGGTGTAGGGACTGGAGGAGGTTACAGAGATAGGGAGGGGTGTAGGTGCTGGAGGGGGTTACAGAGATAGGGAGGAGTGTCGGGACTGGAGGAGGTTACAGAGATAGGGAGGGGTGTAGGGGCTGGAGGGGTTTTCAGAGATAGGGAGGGGTGTAGGGGCTGGAGGAGTTTACAGAGATAGGGAGGAGTGTCGGGACTGGAGGAGGTTACAGAGATAGGGAGGGGTGTAGGGGCTGGAGGGGGTTACAGAGATAGGGAGGAGTGTCGGGACTGGAGGAGGTTACAGAGATAGGGAGAGATGTCGGGGCTGGAGGAGGTTACAGAGATAGGGATGGTTGTAGGTGCTGGAGGAGGTTACAGAGATAGTGAGGGGTGGAGGGGCTGGAGGAGGTTACAGAGATAGGGAGGAGTCTCGCGCCTGGAGGAGGTTACAGAGAAAGGGAGGGGTGTAGGGGCTGGAGTGGATTACAGAGATAGGGAGGGGTGTAGTGGCTGGAGGATGTACAGAGATAGGGAGTTGTGTCGGGCTGGAGAAGGTTACAGAGTTAGGGAGGGGTGTAGGGGCTGGAGGAGGTTACAGAGTTAGGGAGGGATGTAGGGACTGGAGGAGGCTACAGAGATAGGGAGGGTTTAGAGGCTGGAGATGGTTACAGAGATCGGGAGGGGTGTAGGGGCTGGAGGAGGTTACAGAGATAGGAAGGGGTATAGGGGCTGGAGGAGGTTACAGAGATAGGGAGGGGTGTCGGGGCTGGAGGAGGTTACAGAGATAGGGAGTGTTGTAGGGACTGGAGGAGGTTACAGAGATAGGGAGGGGTGTAGGGGCTGGAGGGGGTTACAGAGATAGGGAGGGGTGTAGGGACTGGAGGCGGTTACAGAGATAGGGAGGGGTGTAGGGGCTGGAGGAGGTTACAGAGATAGGGAGGGGTGTAGGGGCTGGAGGAGGTTACAGAGATAGGGAGTGTTGTAGGGACTGGAGGAGGCTACAAAAATAGGGAGTGGTGTCGAGGCTGGAGGAGGTTACAGAGATAGGGAGGGGTGTATGTGCTGGAGGAGGTTACAGAGATAGGAAGGGGTATAGGGGCTGGAGGAGGTTACAGAGAAAGGGAGGGGTGTCGGGGCTGGAGGAGGTTACAGAGATAGGGAGAGGTGTAGGGCTGGAGGAGGTTACAGAGATAGGGAGTGTTGTAGGGACTGGAGGAGGTTACAGAGATAGGGAGTGTTGTAGGGACTGGAGGAGGCTACAAAAATAGGGTGTGGTGTCGAGGCTGGAGGAGGTTACAGAGATAGGGAGGGCTGTAGGGGCTGGATGGGGTTACAGAGATAGGGAGGGGTGTCGGGGCTGGAGGAGGTTACAGAGATAGGGAGAGGTGTAGGGCTGGAGGAGGTTACAGAGATAGGGAGTGTTGTAAGGACTGGAGGAGGTTACAGAGATAGGGAGGGGTGTAGGGGCTGGAGGAGGTTACAGAGATAGGGAGGGGTGTAGGGGCTGGAGGAGGTTACAGAGATAGGGAGGGGTGTAGGGGCTGGAGGAGGTTACAGAGATAGGGAGGGGTGTAGGGGCTGGAGGAGGTTACAGAGATAGGGAGGGGTGTAGGGGCTGGAGGAGGTTACAGAGATAGGGAGGGGTGGAGGCACTGGAGGAAGTTACAGAGATAGGGAGGGGTGTAGGGGCTGGAGGTTACAGAGATAGGGAGGGGTGTAGGGGCTGGAGGTGGTTACAGAGATAGGGAGGGGTGTCGGGGCTGGAGGTTACAGAGATAGGGTGGGATGTAGGGACTGGAGGAGGCTACAGAGATAGGGAGGGTTTAGGGGCTGGAGGTGGTTACAGAGATAGGGAGGAATGTAGGGGCTGGAGGGGGTTACAGAGATAGGGAGTTGTGTAGGGCTGGAGAAGGTTACAGAGTTAGGGAGGGGTGGAGGGGCTGGAGGAGGTTACAGAGATAGGGAGAGGTGTATGGACTGGAGGAGGTTACAAAGGTATCGAGGGGTTTAGGAGCTGGAGGAGGGTACAGAGTTAGGGAGGTATGTAGGGGCTGGAGGGGGTTACAGAGATAGGGAGGGGTATATGGGCTGGAGGAGGTTACAGAGATAGGGAGGGGTGTAAGGGATGGAGGATGTACAGAGATAGGGAGGGGTGCAGGGGATGGAGCGGGTTACAGAGATAGGGAGGGTGTCGGGGCTGGAGGTTACAGAGATAGGGAGGGATGTAGGGACTGGAGGAGGCTACAGAGATAGGGAGGGTTTAGGGGCTGGAGGTGGTTACAGAGATAGGGAGGAATGTAGGGGCTGGAGGGGGTTACAGAGATAGGGAGGGGTGTAGGTGCTGGAGGAGGTTACAGAGATCGGGAGGGGTGTAGGGGCTGGAGGAGGTTACAGAGATAGGAAGGGGTATAGGGGCTGGAGGAGGTTACAGAGATAGGGAGGGGTGTCGGGGCTGGAGGAGGTTACAGAGATAGGGAGTGTTGTAGGGACTGGAGGAGGTTACAGAGATAGGGAGGGGTGTAGGGGCTGGAGGGGGTTACAGAGATAGGGAGGGGTGTAGGGACTGGAGGCGGTTACAGAGATAGGGAGGGGTGTAGGGGCTGGAGGAGGTTACAGAGAAAGGGAGGGGTGTAGGGGCTGGAGGAGGTTACAGAGATAGGGAGTGTTGTAGGGACTGGAGGAGGCTACAAAAATAGGGAGTGGTGTCGAGGCTGGAGGAGGTTACAGAGATAGGGAGGGGTGTATGTGCTGGAGGAGGTTACAGAGATAGGAAGGGGTATAGGGGCTGGAGGAGGTTACAGAGAAAGGGAGGGGTGTCGGGGCTGGAGGAGGTTACAGAGATAGGGAGAGGTGTAGGGCTGGAGGAGGTTACAGAGATAGGGAGTGTTGTAGGGACTGGAGGAGGTTACAGAGATAGGGAGTGTTGTAGGGACTGGAGGAGGCTACAAAAATAGGGTGTGGTGTCGAGGCTGGAGGAGGTTACAAAGATAGGGAGGGGTGTAGGGGCTGGATGGGGTTACAGAGATAGGGAGGGGTGTCGGGGCTGGAGGAGGTTACAGAGATAGGGAGAGGTGTAGGGCTGGAGGAGGTTACAGAGATAGGGAGTGTTGTAGGGACTGGAGGAGGTTACAGAGATAGGGAGGGGTGTAGGGGCTGGCGGAGGTTACAGAGATAGGGAGTGGTGTAGGGGCTGGAGGAGGTCACAGAGATAGGGAGGGGTGTAGGGGCTGGAGGTGGTTACAGAGATAGGGAGGGGTGTAGGGGCTGGAGGAGGTTACAGAGATAGGGAGGGGTGTAGGGACTGGAGGAAGTTACAGAGATAGGGAGGGGTGTAGGGGCTGGAGGTGGTTACAGAGATAGGGAGGGGTGTCGGGGCTGGAGGTTACAGAGATAGGGTGGGATGTAGGGACTGGAGGAGGTTACAAGGATAGGGAGGGGTGTAGGGGCTGGAGGAGGTTACAAGGATAGGGAGGGGTGTAGGGGCTGGAGGAGGTTACAGAGATAGGGAGGGGTGTAGGGGCTGGAGGTGGTTACAGAGATAGGGAGGGGTGTCGGGGCTGGAGGTTACAGAGATAGGGTGGGATGTAGGGGCTGGAGGTGGTTACAGAGATAGGGAGGATTGTAGGGGCTGGAGGGGGTTACAGAGATCGGGAGGGGTGTAGGGGCTGGAGGAGTTTACAGAGATAGGGAGGTGTTTAGGGGCTGGAGGAGGTTACAGTGATTGGGAGGGGTGTAGGGGCTGAAGGAGGTTACAGAGATAGGGAGGGATGTAATTGTTGGAGGAGGTTACAGAGATAGTGAGGGTTCTGGGACTGGAGGAATTTACAGAGATAGGGAGGGGTGTAGGGGCTGGAGGAGGTTTAGAGATAGGGAGGGGTGGAGGGGCTGGAGGAGGTTTAGAGATCGGGAGGGGTGTAGTGGCTGGAGGAGGTTTAGAGATAGGGAGGGGTGTCGGGACTGGAGGAGGTTACAGAGATAGGGAGGGATGTAGGACTGGAGGAGGTTACAGAGATAGGGTGGGGTTCAGGGGCTGGAGGAGGTTACAGAGATAGGGAGGGGTGTAATTGTTGGAGGAGGTTACAGAGATAGTGAGGGGTGTACGGGCTGGTGGAGGTTATAAGAGAAAGGGAGGTGAGTAGGGGCTGGAGGAGGTTACAAGGATAGGGAGGGGTGTAGGGGCTGGATGGGGTTACAGAGATAGGGAGGGGTGTCGGGGCTGGAGGAGGTTACAGAGATAGGGAGAGGTGTAGGGCTGGAGGAGGTTACAGAGATAGGGAGTGTTGTAGGGACTGGAGAAGGTTACAAAGATAGGGAGGGGTGTAGGGGCTGGAGGAGGTTACAGAGATAGGGAGGGGTGTAGGGGCTGGAGGAGGTTACAAAGATAGGGAGGGGTGTAGGGGCTGGAGGAGGTTACAGAGATAGGGAGTGTTGTAGGGACTGGAGGAGGTTACAAAGATAGGGAGGGGTGTAGGGGCTGGAGCAGGTTACAGAGATAGGGAGGGGTGTAGGGGCTGGAGGAGGTTACAGAGATAGGGAGGGGTGTAAGGGCTGGAGGAGGTTACAGAGATAGGGAGTGTTGTAGGGACTGGAGGAGGGTACAAAGATAGGGAGGGGTGTATGGGCTGGAGGAGGTTACAGAGATAGGGAGGGGTGTATGGGCTGGAGGAGGTTACAGAGATAGGGAGGGGTGTAGGGACTGGAGGAGGTTACAGAGATAGGGAGGGGTGTAGGTGCTGGAGGGGGTTACAGAGATAGGGAGGAGTGTCGGGACTGGAGGAGGTTACAGAGATAGGGAGGGGTGTAGGGGCTGGAGGGGTTTTCAGAGATAGGGAGGGGTGTAGGGGCTGGAGGAGTTTACAGAGATAGGGAGGAGTGTCGGGACTGGAGGAGGTTACAGAGATAGGGAGGGGTGTAGGGGCTGGAGGGGGTTACAGAGATAGGGAGGAGTGTCGGGACTGGAGGAGGTTACAGAGATAGGGAGAGATGTCGGGGCTGGAGGAGGTTACAGAGATAGGGATGGTTGTAGGTGCTGGAGGAGGTTACAGAGATAGTGAGGGGTGGAGGGGCTGGAGGAGGTTACAGAGATAGGGAGGAGTCTCGCGCCTGGAGGAGGTTACAGAGAAAGGGAGGGGTGTAGGGGCTGGAGTGGATTACAGAGATAGGGAGGGGTGTAGTGGCTGGAGGATGTACAGAGATAGGGAGTTGTGTCGGGCTGGAGAAGGTTACAGAGTTAGGGAGGGGTGTAGGGGCTGGAGGAGGTTACAGAGTTAGGGAGGGATGTAGGGACTGGAGGAGGCTACAGAGATAGGGAGGGTTTAGAGGCTGGAGATGGTTACAGAGATCGGGAGGGGTGTAGGGGCTGGAGGAGGTTACAGAGATAGGAAGGGGTATAGGGGCTGGAGGAGGTTACAGAGATAGGGAGGGGTGTCGGGGCTGGAGGAGGTTACAGAGATAGGGAGTGTTGTAGGGACTGGAGGAGGTTACAGAGATAGGGAGGGGTGTAGGGGCTGGAGGGGGTTACAGAGATAGGGAGGGGTGTAGGGACTGGAGGCGGTTACAGAGATAGGGAGGGGTGTAGGGGCTGGAGGAGGTTACAGAGATAGGGAGGGGTGTAGGGGCTGGAGGAGGTTACAGAGATAGGGAGTGTTGTAGGGACTGGAGGAGGCTACAAAAATAGGGAGTGGTGTCGAGGCTGGAGGAGGTTACAGAGATAGGGAGGGGTGTATGTGCTGGAGGAGGTTACAGAGATAGGAAGGGGTATAGGGGCTGGAGGAGGTTACAGAGAAAGGGAGGGGTGTCGGGGCTGGAGGAGGTTACAGAGATAGGGAGAGGTGTAGGGCTGGAGGAGGTTACAGAGATAGGGAGTGTTGTAGGGACTGGAGGAGGTTACAGAGATAGGGAGTGTTGTAGGGACTGGAGGAGGCTACAAAAATAGGGTGTGGTGTCGAGGCTGGAGGAGGTTACAGAGATAGGGAGGGCTGTAGGGGCTGGATGGGGTTACAGAGATAGGGAGGGGTGTCGGGGCTGGAGGAGGTTACAGAGATAGGGAGAGGTGTAGGGCTGGAGGAGGTTACAGAGATAGGGAGTGTTGTAAGGACTGGAGGAGGTTACAGAGATAGGGAGGGGTGTAGGGGCTGGAGGAGGTTACAGAGATAGGGAGGGGTGTAGGGGCTGGAGGAGGTTACAGAGATAGGGAGGGGTGTAGGGGCTGGAGGAGGTTACAGAGATAGGGAGGGGTGTAGGGGCTGGAGGAGGTTACAGAGATAGGGAGGGGTGTAGGGGCTGGAGGAGGTTACAGAGATAGGGAGGGGTGGAGGCACTGGAGGAAGTTACAGAGATAGGGAGGGGTGTAGGGGCTGGAGGTTACAGAGATAGGGAGGGGTGTAGGGGCTGGAGGTGGTTACAGAGATAGGGAGGGGTGTCGGGGCTGGAGGTTACAGAGATAGGGTGGGATGTAGGGACTGGAGGAGGCTACAGAGATAGGGAGGGTTTAGGGGCTGGAGGTGGTTACAGAGATAGGGAGGAATGTAGGGGCTGGAGGGGGTTACAGAGATAGGGAGTTGTGTAGGGCTGGAGAAGGTTACAGAGTTAGGGAGGGGTGGAGGGGCTGGAGGAGGTTACAGAGATAGGGAGAGGTGTATGGACTGGAGGAGGTTACAAAGGTATCGAGGGGTTTAGGAGCTGGAGGAGGGTACAGAGTTAGGGAGGTATGTAGGGGCTGGAGGGGGTTACAGAGATAGGGAGGGGTATATGGGCTGGAGGAGGTTACAGAGATAGGGAGGGGTGTAAGGGATGGAGGATGTACAGAGATAGGGAGGGGTGCAGGGGATGGAGCGGGTTACAGAGATAGGGAGGGTGTCGGGGCTGGAGGTTACAGAGATAGGGAGGGATGTAGGGACTGGAGGAGGCTACAGAGATAGGGAGGGTTTAGGGGCTGGAGGTGGTTACAGAGATAGGGAGGAATGTAGGGGCTGGAGGGGGTTACAGAGATAGGGAGGGGTGTAGGTGCTGGAGGAGGTTACAGAGATCGGGAGGGGTGTAGGGGCTGGAGGAGGTTACAGAGATAGGAAGGGGTATAGGGGCTGGAGGAGGTTACAGAGATAGGGAGGGGTGTCGGGGCTGGAGGAGGTTACAGAGATAGGGAGTGTTGTAGGGACTGGAGGAGGTTACAGAGATAGGGAGGGGTGTAGGGGCTGGAGGGGGTTACAGAGATAGGGAGGGGTGTAGGGACTGGAGGCGGTTACAGAGATAGGGAGGGGTGTAGGGGCTGGAGGAGGTTACAGAGAAAGGGAGGGGTGTAGGGGCTGGAGGAGGTTACAGAGATAGGGAGTGTTGTAGGGACTGGAGGAGGCTACAAAAATAGGGAGTGGTGTCGAGGCTGGAGGAGGTTACAGAGATAGGGAGGGGTGTATGTGCTGGAGGAGGTTACAGAGATAGGAAGGGGTATAGGGGCTGGAGGAGGTTACAGAGAAAGGGAGGGGAGTCGGGGCTGGAGGAGGTTACAGAGATAGGGAGAGGTGTAGGGCTGGAGGAGGTTACAGAGATAGGGAGTGTTGTAGGGACTGGAGGAGGTTACAGAGATAGGGAGTGTTGTAGGGACTGGAGGAGGCTACAAAAATAGGGTGTGGTGTCGAGGCTGGAGGAGGTTACAAAGATAGGGAGGGGTGTAGGGGCTGGATGGGGTTACAGAGATAGGGAGGGGTGTCGGGGCTGGAGGAGGTTACAGAGATAGGGAGAGGTGTAGGGCTGGAGGAGGTTACAGAGATAGGGAGTGTTGTAGGGACTGGAGGAGGTTACAGAGATAGGGAGGGGTGTAGGGGCTGGCGGAGGTTACAGAGATAGGGAGTGGTGTAGGGGCTGGAGGAGGTCACAGAGATAGGGAGGGGTGTAGGGGCTGGAGGTGGTTACAGAGATAGGGAGGGGTGTAGGGGCTGGAGGAGGTTACAGAGATAGGGAGGGGTGTAGGGACTGGAGGAAGTTACAGAGATAGGGAGGGGTGTAGGGGCTGGAGGTGGTTACAGAGATAGGGAGGGGTGTCGGGGCTGGAGGTTACAGAGATAGGGTGGGATGTAGGGACTGGAGGAGGTTACAAGGATAGGGAGGGGTGTAGGGGCTGGAGGAGGTTACAAGGATAGGGAGGGGTGTAGGGGCTGGAGGAGGTTACAGAGATAGGGAGGGGTGTAGGGGCTGGAGGTGGTTACAGAGATAGGGAGGGGTGTCGGGGCTGGAGGTTACAGAGATAGGGTGGGATGTAGGGGCTGGAGGTGGTTACAGAGATAGGGAGGATTGTAGGGGCTGGAGGGGGTTACAGAGATCGGGAGGGGTGTAGGGGCTGGAGGAGTTTACAGAGATAGGGAGGTGTTTAGGGGCTGGAGGAGGTTACAGTGATTGGGAGGGGTGTAGGGGCTGAAGGAGGTTACAGAGATAGGGAGGGATGTAATTGTTGGAGGAGGTTACAGAGATAGTGAGGGTTCTGGGACTGGAGGAATTTACAGAGATAGGGAGGGGTGTAGGGGCTGGAGGAGGTTTAGAGATAGGGAGGGGTGGAGGGGCTGGAGGAGGTTTAGAGATCGGGAGGGGTGTAGTGGCTGGAGGAGGTTTAGAGATAGGGAGGGGTGTCGGGACTGGAGGAGGTTACAGAGATAGGGAGGGATGTAGGACTGGAGGAGGTTACAGAGATAGGGTGGGGTTCAGGGGCTGGAGGAGGTTACAGAGATAGGGAGGGGTGTAATTGTTGGAGGAGGTTACAGAGATAGTGAGGGGTGTACGGGCTGGTGGAGGTTATAAGAGAAAGGGAGGTGAGTAGGGGCTGGAGGAGGTTACAAGGATAGGGAGGGGTGTAGGGGCTGGAGGTGGTTACAGAGATAGGGAGGGGTGTCGGGGCTGGAGGAGGTTACAGAGATAGGGAGGGGTGGAGGGGCTGGAGGAGGTTACAGAGATAGGGAGAGGTGTAGAGGCTGGAGGGGGTTACAGAGATAGGGAGGTGTGCAGGGGCTGGAGTAGGTTACAGAGATAGGGAGGGGTGCAGGGACTGGAGGAGGTTACAGAGATAGGGAGGGGTTTAGTGGCTGGAGGAGGGTACAGAGATAGGGAGGTGTGCACGGGCTGGAGGAGGTTACAGAGATAGGGAGGTGTGCAGGGGCTGGAGGAGGTTACAGAGATAGGGAGGGGTGGAGGGGCTGGAGGAGGTTACAGAGATAGGGAGGGGTGTAGGGACTGGAGGCGGTTACAGAGATAGGGAGGGGTGTAGGGACTGGGGGAGGTTACAGAGATAGGGAGGGGTGTAGGGACTGGAGGGGGTTACAGAGATAGGGAGGAGTGTAGGGCCTGGAGGAGGTTACAGAGATAGGGAGGGGTGTAGGGACTGGAGGAGGTTACAGAGATAGGGAGGGGTGTATGGGCTGGAGGAGGTTACAGAGATAGGGAGGGGTGTAGGGGCTGGAGGAGGTTACAGGGATAGGGTGGGGTGTCGGGGCTGGAGGAGGTGACAGATATAGGGAGAGTTGTCGGGACTGGTGGAGGTTACAGAGATAGGGAGGGGTGTAGGGGCTGGAGGAGGTTACAGAGATAGGGAGGGGTGTAGGGGCTGGAGGAGGTTACAGAGATAGGGAGGGGTGTAGGAACTGGAGGCGGTTACAGAGATAGGGAGGGGTGTAGGGGCTGGAGGGGGTTACAGAGATAGGGAGGGGTGTAGGGACTGGAGGCGGTTACAGAGATAGGGAGGAGTGTAGGGGCTGGAGGAGGTTACAGAGATAGGGAGGGGTGTAGGGGCTGGAGGAGGTTACAGAGATAGGGAGTATTGTAGGGACTGGAGGAGGCTACAAAAATAGGGAGTGGTGTCGAGGCTGGAGGAGGTTACAGAGATAGGGAGGGGTGTAGGGGCTGGATGGGGTTACAGAGATAGGGAGGGGTGTCGGGGCTGGAGGAGGTTACAGAGATAGGGAGAGGTGTAGGGCTGGAGGAGGTTACAGAGATAGGGAGTGTTGTAGGGACTGGAGAAGGTTACAAAGATAGGGAGGGGTGTAGGGGCTGGAGGAGGTTACAGAGATAGGGAGGGGTGTAGGGGCTGGAGGAGGTTACAAAGATAGGGAGGGGTGTAGGGGCTGGAGGAGGTTACAGAGATAGGGAGTGTTGTAGGGACTGGAGGAGGTTACAAAGATAGGGAGGGGTGTAGGGGCTGGAGCAGGTTACAGAGATAGGGAGGGGTGTAGGGGCTGGAGGAGGTTACAGAGATAGGGAGGGGTGTAAGGGCTGGAGGAGGTTACAGAGATAGGGAGTGTTGTAGGGACTGGAGGAGGTTACAAAGATAGGGAGGGGTGTAGGTGCTGGAGGGGGTTACAGAGATAGGGAGGAGTATCGGGACTGGAGGAGGTTACAGAGATAGGGAGGGGTGTAGGGGCTGGAGGGGTTTTCAGAGATAGGGAGGGGTGTAGGGGCTGGAGGAGTTTACAGAGATAGGGAGGAGTGTCGGGACTGGAGGAGGTTACAGAGATAGGGAGGGGTGTAGGGGCTGGAGGGGGTTACAGAGATAGGGAGGAGTGTCGGGACTGGAGGAGGTTACAGAGATAGGGAGAGATGTCGGGGCTGGAGGAGGTTACAGAGATAGGGATGGTTGTAGGTACTGGAGGAGGTTACAGAGATAGTGAGGGGTGGAGGGGCTGGAGGAGGTTACAGAGATAGGGAGGAGTCTCGCGCCTGGAGGAGGTTACAGAGAAAGGGAGGGGTGTAGGGGCTGGAGTGGATTACAGAGATAGGGAGGGGTGTAGTGGCTGGAGGATGTACAGAGATAGGGAGTTGTGTCGGGCTGGAGAAGGTTACAGAGTTAGGGAGGGGTGTAGGGGCTGGAGGAGGTTACAGAGATAGGGAGGGATGTAGGGACTGGAGGAGGCTACAGAGATAGGGAGGGTTTAGAGGCTGGAGATGGTTACAGAGATCGGGAGGGGTGTAGGGGCTGGAGGAGGTTACAGAGATAGGAAGGGGTATAGGGGCTGGAGGAGGTTACAGAGATAGGGAGGGGTGTCGGGGCTGGAGGAGGTTACAGAGATAGGGAGTGTTGTAGGGACTGGAGGAGGTTACAGAGATAGGGAGGGGTGTAGGGGCTGGAGGGGGTTACAGAGATAGGGAGGGGTGTAGGGACTGGAGGCGGTTACAGAGATAGGGAGGGGTTAGGGGCTGGAGGAGGTTACAGAGATAGGGAGGGGTGTAGGGGCTGGAGGAGGTTACAGAGATAGGGAGTGTTGTAGGGACTGGAGGAGGCTACAAAAATAGGGAGTGGTGTCGAGGCTGGAGGAGGTTACAGAGATAGGGAGGGGTGTATGTGCTGGAGGAGGTTACAGAGATAGGAAGTGGTATAGGGGCTGGAGGAGGTTACAGAGAAAGGGAGGGGTGTCGGGGCTGGAGGAGGTTACAGAGATAGGGAGAGGTGTAGGGCTGGAGGAGGTTACAGAGATAGGGAGTGTTGTAGGGACTGGAGGAGGTTACAGAGATAGGGAGTGTTGTAGGGACTGGAGGAGGCTACAAAAATAGGGTGTGGTGTCGAGGCTGGAGGAGGTTACAGAGATAGGGAGGGGTGTAGGGGCTGGATGGGGTTACAGAGATAGGGAGGGGTGTCGGGGCTGGAGGAGGTTACAGAGATAGGGAGAGGTGTAGGGCTGGAGGAGGTTACAGAGATAGGGAGTGTTGTAAGGACTGGAGGAGGTTACAGAGATAGGGAGGGGTGTAGGGGCTGGAGGAGGTTACAGAGATAGGGAGGGGTGTAGGGGCTGGAGGAGGTTACAGAGATAGGGAGGGGTGTAGGGGCTGGAGGAGGTTACAGAGATAGGGAGGGGTGTAGGGGCTGGAGGAGGTTACAGAGATAGGGAGGGGTGTAGGGGCTGGAGGAGGTTACAGAGATAGGGAGGGGTGTAGGGACTGGAGGAAGTTACAGAGATAGGGAGGGGTGTAGGGGCTGGAGGTTACAGAGATAGGGAGGGGTGTAGGGGCTGGAGGTGGTTACAGAGATAGGGAGGGGTGTCGGGGCTGGAGGTTACAGAGATAGGGTGGGATGTAGGGACTGGAGGAGGCTACAGAGATAGGGAGGGTTTAGGGGCTGGAGGTGGTTACAGAGATAGGGAGGAATGTAGGGGCTGGAGGGGGTTACAGAGATAGGGAGTTGTGTAGGGCTGGAGAAGGTTACAGAGTTAGGGAGGGGTGGAGGGGCTGGAGGAGGTTACAGAGATAGGGAGAGGTGTATGGACTGGAGGAGGTTGCAAAGGTATCGAGGGGTTTAGGAGCTGGAGGAGGGTACAGAGTTAGGGAGGTATGTAGGGGCTGGAGGGGGTTACAGAGATAGGGAGGGGTATATGGGCTGGAGGAGGTTACAGAGATAGGGAGGGGTGTAAGGGATGGAGGATGTACAGAGATAGGGAGGGGTGCAGGGGATGGAGCGGGTTACAGAGATAGGGAGGGTGTCGGGGCTGGAGGTTACAGAGATAGGGAGGGATGTAGGGACTGGAGGAGGCTACAGAGATAGGGAGGGTTTAGGGGCTGGAGGTGGTTACAGAGATAGGGAGGAATGTAGGGGCTGGAGGGGGTTACAGAGATAGGGAGGGGTGTAGGTGCTGGAGGAGGTTACAGAGATCGGGAGGGGTGTAGGGGCTGGAGGAGGTTACAGAGATAGGAAGGGGTATAGGGGCTGGAGGAGGTTACAGAGATAGGGAGGGGTGTCGGGGCTGGAGGAGGTTACAGAGATAGGGAGTGTTGTAGGGACTGGAGGAGGTTACAGAGATAGGGAGGGGTGTAGGGGCTGGAGGGGGTTACAGAGATAGGGAGGGGTGTAGGGACTGGAGGCGGTTACAGAGATAGGGAGGGGTGTAGGGGCTGGAGGAGGTTACAGAGAAAGGGAGGGGTGTAGGGGCTGGAGGAGGTTACAGAGATAGGGAGTGTTGTAGGGACTGGAGGAGGCTACAAAAATAGGGAGTGGTGTCGAGGCTGGAGGAGGTTACAGAGATAGGGAGGGGTGTATGTGCTGGAGGAGGTTACAGAGATAGGAAGGGGTATAGGGGCTGGAGGAGGTTACAGAGAAAGGGAGGGGTGTCGGGGCTGGAGGAGGTTACAGAGATAGGGAGAGGTGTAGGGCTGGAGGAGGTTACAGAGATAGGGAGTGTTGTAGGGACTGGAGGAGGTTACAGAGATAGGGAGTGTTGTAGGGACTGGAGGAGGCTACAAAAATAGGGTGTGGTGTCGAGGCTGGAGGAGGTTACAGAGATAGGGAGGGGTGTAGGGGCTGGATGGGGTTACAGAGATAGGGAGGGTTGTCGGGGCTGGAGGAGGTTACAGAGATAGGGAGAGGTGTAGGGCTGGAGGAGGTTACAGAGATAGGGAGTGTTGTAGGGACTGGAGGAGGTTACAGAGATAGGGAGGGGTGTAGGGGCTGGAGGAGGTTACAGAGATAGGGAGTGGTGTAGGGGCTGGAGGAGGTCACAGAGATAGGGAGGGGTGTAGGGGCTGGAGGTGGTTACAGAGATAGGGAGGGGTGTAGGGGCTGGAGGAGGTTACAGAGATAGGGAGGGGTGTAGGGACTGGAGGAAGTTACAGAGATAGGGAGGGGTGTAGGGGCTGGAGGTGGTTACAGAGATAGGGAGGGGTGTCGGGGCTGGAGGTTACAGAGATAGGGTGGGATGTAGGGACTGGAGGAGGTTACAAGGATAGGGAGGGGTGTAGGGGCTGGAGGAGGTTACAAGGATAGGGAGGGGTGTAGGGGCTGGAGGAGGTTACAGAGATAGGGAGGGGTGTAGGGGCTGGAGGTGGTTACAGAGATAGGGAGGGGTGTTGGGGCTGGAGGTTACAGAGATAGGGTGGGATGTAGGGGCTGGAGGTGGTTACAGAGATAGGGAGGATTGTAGGGGCTGGAGGGGGCTACAGAGATCGGGAGGGGTGTAGGGGCTGGAGGAGTTTACAGAGATAGGGAGGTGTTTAGGGGCTGGAGGAGGTTACAGTGATTGGGAGGGGTGTAGGGGCTGAAGGAGGTTACAGAGATAGGGAGGGGTGTAATTGTTGGAGGAGGTTACAGAGATAGTGAGGGTTCTGGGACTGGAGGAATTTACAGAGATAGGGAGGGGTGTAGGGGCTGGAGGAGGTTTAGAGATAGGGAGGGGTGGAGGGGCTGGAGGAGGTTTAGAGATCGGGAGGGGTGTAGTGGCTGGAGGAGGTTTAGAGATAGGGAGGGGTGTCGGAACTGGAGGAGGTTACAGAGATAGGGAGGGATGTAGGGGCTGGAGGAGGTTACAGAGATAGGGAGGGTTGTAGGACTGGAGGAGGTTACAGAGATAGGGTGGGGTTCAGGGGCTGGAGGAGGTTACAGAGATAGGGAGGGGTGTAATTGTTGGAGGAGGTTACAGAGATAGTGAGGGGTGTACGGGCTGGTGGAGGTTATAAGAGAAAGGGAGGTGAGTAGGGGCTGGAGGAGGTTACAAGGATAGGGAGGGGTGTAGGGGCTGGAGGTGGTTACAGAGATAGGGAGGGGTGTCGGGGCTGGAGGAGGTTACAGAGATAGGGAGGGGTGGAGGGGCTGGAGGAGTTTACAGAGATAGGGAGGGGTGTTGGGGCTGGAGGAGGTTACAGAGATAGGGAGGGGTGTAGGGGCTGGAGGAGGTTACAGAGATAGGGAGGGGTGCAGGAGCTGGAGCAGGTTACAGAGATAGGGAGTTGTGTAGGGGCTGATATGGATTACAGAGCTAGGGAGGGGTGTAGGGACTGGAGGAGGTTACAGGGATAGGGAGGGGTGTAGGGGCTGGAGGAGGTTACAGTGATAGGGAGGGGTGTTGGGGCTGGAGGAGGTTACAGAGATAGGGAGAGGTGTAGGGGCTGGGGCAGGTTACAGAGATAGGGAGGGGTGTAGGGGCAGAAGGAGGTTTATACATAGGGAGGGGTGTAGGGGCTGGAGGAGGTTACAGAGATAGGGAGGGGTGTAGGGGCTGGAGGAGGTTACAGAGATCGGGAGTGTTGTAGGGACTGGAGGAGGCTACAAAAATAGGGAGTGGTGTCGAGGCTGGAGGAGGTTACAGAGATAGGGAGGGGTGTAGGGGCTGGATGGGGTTACAGAGATAGGGAGGGGTGTCGGGGCTGGAGGAGGTTACAGAGATAGGGAGAGGTGTAGGGCTGGAGGAGGTTACAGAGATAGGGAGTGTTGTAGGGACTGGAGGAGGTTACAGAGATAGGGAGAGGTGTAGGGGCTGGAGGAGGTTACAGAGATAGGGAGGGGTGTCGGGGCTGGAGGAGGTTACAGAGATAGGGAGAGGTGTAGGGCTGGAGGAGGTTACAGAGATAGGGAGTGTTGTAGGGACTGGAGGAGGTTACAGAGATAGGGAGAGGTGTAGGGGCTGGAGGAGGTTACAGAGATAGGGAGGGGTGTAGGGGCTGGAGGAGGTTACAGAGATAGGGAGGGGTGTAGGGGCTGGAGGAGGTTACAGAGATAGGGAGCGGTGTAGGGGCTGGAGGAGGTTACAGAGATAGGGAGGGGTGTCGGGCCTGGAGGGGGTTACAGAGATAGGGAGGGGTGTAGGGGCTGGAGGAGGTTACAGAGATAGGGAGGAGTGTCAGGACTGGAGGAGGTTACAGAGATAGGGAGTGGTGTAGGGGCTGGAGGGGGTTACAGAGATAGGGAGGAGTGTCGGGACTGGAGGAGGTTACAGAGATAGGGAGGGGTGTAGTGACTGGAGGAGGTTACAGATATAGGGAGGGGTGTAGGGGCTGGAGGAGGTTACAGAGATAGGGCGGGGTGTAGTGCCTGGAGGAGGTTACAGAGATAGGGAGGGGTGTAGTGGCTGGAGGACGTTACAGAGATAGGGAGGGGTGTAGGGGCTGGAGGAGTTTACAGAGATAGGGAGGAGTGTCGGGACTGGAGGAGGTTACAGAGATAGGGAGAGATGTCGGGGCTGGAGGAGATTACAGAGATAGGGATGGTTGTAGGTGCTGGAGGAGGTTACAGAGATAGTGAGGGGTGGAGGGGCTGGAGGAGGTTACAGAGATAGGGAGGAGTCTCGCGCCTGGAGGAGGTTACAGAGATAGGGAGGGGCGTAGTGGCTGGAGGATGTACAGAGATAGGGAGGAGTCTCGCGCCTGGAGGAGGTTACAGAGATAGGGAGGGGTGTAGGGGATGGAGCGGGTTACAGAGATAGGGAGGGGTATATGGGCTGGAGGAGGTTACAGAGATAGGGAGGGGTGTAGGTGATGGAGCGGGTTATAGAGATAGGGCGGGTGTCGGGGCTGGAGGTTACAGAGATAGGGAGGGATGTAGGGACTGGAGGAGGCTACAGAGATAGGGAGGGTTTAGGGGCTGGAGGTGGTTACAGAGATAGGGAGGAATGTAGGGGCTGGAGGGGGTTACAGAGATAGGGAGGGGTGTAGGGGCTGGAGGAGTTTACAGAGATAGGGAGGTGTTTAGGGGCTGGAGGAGGTTACAGTGATTGGGAGGGGTGTAGGGGCTGAAGGAGGTTACAGAGATAGGGAGAGGTGTAATTGTTGTAGGAGGTTACAGAGATAGTGAGGGTTCTGGGACTGGAGGAATTTACAGAGACAGGGAGGGGTGTAGGGGCTGGAGGAGGTTTAGAGATAGGGAGGGGTGGAGGGGCTGGAGGAGGTTTAGAGATAGGGAGGGGTGTAGTGGCTGGAGGAGGTTTAGAGATAGGGAGGGGTGTCGGGACTGGAGGAGGTTACAGAGATAGGGAGGGATGTAGGGGCTGGAGGGGGTTACAGAGATAGGGAGGGTTGTAGGACTGGAGGAGGTTACAGAGATAGGGAGGGTGCAGGGGCTGGAGGAGGTTACAGAGATAGGGAGGGGTGTAATTGTTGGAGGAGGTTACAGAGATAGTGAGGGTTCTGGGACTGGAGGAATTTACAGAGATAAGGAGGGGTGTAGGGGCTGGAGGAGGTTATCAGGGAAAGGGAGGTGAGTAGGGGCTGGAGGAGGTTACAAGGATAGGGAGGGGTGTAGGGGCTGGAGGGGGTTACAGAGATAGGGAGGGGTGTAGGGGCTGGAGGTGGTTACAGAGATAGGGAGGGGTGTCGGGGCTGGAGGAGGTTACAGAGATAGGGAGGGGTGCAGGAGCTGGAGGAGGTTACAGAGATAGGGAGGGGTGTAGGGGCTGGAGGAGGTTACAGAGATTGGGAGGGGTGTAGGGGCTGGAGGAGGTTACAGAGATAGGGAGGGGTGCAGGAGCTGGAGGAGGTTACAGAGATAGGGAGGAGTGCAGGAGCTGGAGGAGGTTACAGTGATAGGGAGGGGTGGAGGGGCTGGAGGAGTTTACAGAGATAGGGAGGGGTGTTGGTGCTGGAGGAGGTTACAGAGATAGGGAGGGGTGTAGGGGCTGGAGGAGGTTACAGAGATAGGGAGGGGTGCAGGAGCTGGAGGAGGTTACAGAGATAGGGAGGAGTGCAGGAGCTGGAGAAGGTTACAGTGATAGGGAGGGGTGGAGGGGCTGGAGGAGTTTACAGAGATAGGGAGGGGTGTTGGTGCTGGAGGAGGTTACAGAGATAGGGAGGGGTGCAGGAGCTGGAGCAGGTTACAGAGATAGGGAGTTGTGTAGGGGCTGATATGGATTACAGAGCTAGGGAGGGGTGTAGGGACTGGAGGAGGTTACAGGGATAGGGAGGGGTGTAGGGGCTGGAGGAGGTTACAGTGATAGGGAGGGGTGTAGGGGCTGGAGGAGGTTACAGTGTTTGGGAGGGGTGTAGGGGCTGGAGGAGGTTACAGAGATAGGGAGAGGTGTAGGGGCTGGGGCAGGTTACAGAGATAGGGAGGGGTGTAGGGGCTGGAGGAGGTTTCAGAGATAGGAAGGGATGTCGGGACTGGAGGAGGTTACAGAGATAGTGAGGAGTGTCGGGGCTGGAGGAGGTTACAGAGATAGGGAGTTGTGTAGGACTGGAGAAGGTTACAAAGGTAGCGAGGGGTTTAGGGGCTGGAGGAGGGTACAGATATAGGGAGGGGTGTAGGGGCTGGAGGGGGTTACAGAGATAGGGAGGGGTGGAGGGGCTGGAGGAGGTTACATAGTTAGGGAGGGGTGTAGGGGCTGGAGCAGGTTACAGAGATTGGGAGGGATGTAGGAGCTGGAGGAGGTTACAGAGATAGTGAGGGGTGGAGGGGCTGGAGGGGGTTACAGAGATAGGGAGTTGTGTAGGACTGGAGAAGGTTACAAAGGTAGCGAGGGGTTTAGGGGCTGGAGGAGGGTACAGAGATAGGGAGGGGTGTCGGGTCTGGAGGAGGTTACAGAGATAGGGAGGGATGTCGGGACTGGAGGCGGTTACAGAGATAGGGAGGGGTGTAAGGGCTGGAGGGGGTTACAGAGATAGGGAGGGATGTAGGGGCTGGAGGAGGTGACCGAGATAGTGAGTGTTGTTGGGGCTTGAGGGGGTTATAGAGATAGGGAGGGGTGTAGGGGCTGGAGGAGGTTACAGAGATAGGGAGGGGTGTAGAGGCTGGAGGAGGTTACAGAGATAGGGAGGGTTTCAGGGACTGGAGGAGATTCCAGAGATAGGGAAGGGTATAGGGGCTGGAGGGGTTATAGAGATAGGGATGTGCGTAGGGGCTGGAGGAGGTTACAGGGATAGGGAGGGGTGTAGGGGCTGGAGGCGGTTACAGTGATAGGGAGGGGTGTAGGGGCTGGAGGGGGTTACAGAGATAGGGAGGGTGTAGGGGCTTGAGGGGGTTACAGAGATAGGGAGGGTGTAGGGGCTGGAGGAGGTTATAGAGATACGGAGGGGTGTAGGGGCTGGAGGAGGTTACAGAGATAGGGAGGGGTGTATGGGCTGGTGGAGGTTACAGAGATAGGGAGGGTGTAGGGGCTGGAGGAAGTTACAGAGATAGGGAGTGTTGTAGGGGCTGGAGGAGGTTACAGTGATAGTGTGGGATGCAGGGGCTGGAGGAGGTTACAGAGATAGGGAGAGGTGTAAGGGCTGGAGGAGGTTCCAGAGATAGGGTGGGATGCAGGGGCTGGAGGAGGTTACAGAGATAGGGAGAGGTGTAAGGGCTGGAGGAGGTTCCAGAGATTTGGAGGGGTGTAGGGGCTGGAGGGGGTTGCAGAGATAGGGACGGTTTAGGGGCTGGAGGTTACAGAGATAGGGAGGGATGTAGGGGCTGGAGGAGGTTTCAGAGATAGGAAGGGGTGCCGGGGCTGGAGGGGGTTACAGAGATAGTGAGGAGTGTCGGGGCTGGAGGGGGTTACAGAGACAGGGATGGATGTGGGGCTGGAGGAGGTTCCAGAGATAGGGAGGGGTGTAGGGCCTGGAGGAGGTTACAGAGATTTGGAGGGGTGAAGGGGCTGGAGGAGGTTACAGAGATTTGGAGGGGTGTCGGGGCTGGAGGAGGTTACAGAGATTTGGAGGGGTGTAGGGGCTGGAGGAGGTTACAGAGAGAGGGAGGGGTGTAGGGGCTGGAGGAGGTTACAGGGATAGGGAGGGGTGTAGGGGCTGGAGGAGGTTACAGAGATAGGGAGGGGTGTAGGGGCTGGAGGAGGTTACAGAGATTTGGAGGGGTGTAGGGGCTGGAGGAGGTTACAGAGATAGGGAGGGTGTAAGGGCTGGAGGAGGTTACAGAGATAGGGAGTGGTGTAGGGGCTGGCGGAGGTTACAGAGATAGGGAGGGCGTACGGGCTGGAGGGGGTTCCAGAGATAGGGAGGAGTGGAGGGGCTGGAGGGGGTTACAGAGATAGGGAGGGGTGTAGGGCCTGGAGGAGGTTACAGACATAGGGAGGGGTGTAGGGGTTGGAGGAGTTTACAGAGATTGGGAGGGGTGTAGGGGCTGGAGGGGTTATACAGATAGGGAGGTGCGTAGGGGCTGGAGGAGGTTACAGGGATAGGGAGGGGTGTAGGGGCTGGAGGCGGTTACAGAGATAGGGAGGGGTGTAGGGGCTGGAGGAGGTTACACAGATAGGGAGGGGCGTAGGGGCTGGAGGCGGTTACAGTGATAGAGAGGGGTGTAGGGGCTGGAGGAGGTTACAGAGATAGGGAGGGGTGGAGTGGCTGGAGGAGGTTACAGAGATAGGGAGGGGTGGAGGGGCTGGAGGAGGTTACGGAGATAGGGAGGGATGTAGGGGCTGGAGGAGGCTACAGAGATAGGGATGGTGCAGGGGCTGGAGGTGACAGAGATAGGGAGGGGTGTCGGGGCTGGAGGGGGTTACACAGACAGGGATGGATGTAGGGCTGGAGGAGGTTACTGAGATAGGGAGGGGTGCAGGGGCTGGAGGAGGTTACAGAGATAGGGAGGGGTGTCGCGCCTGGAGGAGGTTACAAAGATAGGGAGGGGTGTAGGGGCTGGAGTGGATTACAGAGATAGGGAGGGGTGTAGGGACTGGAGGAGGTTACAAAGGTAGCGAGGGGTTTAGTGGCTGGAAGAGAGTACAGAGATAGGGAGGTGTGCAGGGGCTTCAGGAGGTTACAAAGATAGGGAGTGTTGTAGGGACTGGAGGAGATTACAGAAATAGGGAGGGGTGTAGGGGCTGGAGGAGGTTACAGAGATAGGGAGGGGTGTAGGGGCTGGAGGAGGTTACAGAGATAGGGAGGGGTGTAGGGGCTGGAGGTGGTTACAGAGATAGGGAGGGGTGTAGGGGCTGGAGGAGGTTATAGAGATAGGGAGGGTGTAGGGGCTGGAGGAGGTTACAGAGATAGGGAGGGGTGTAGGGGCTGGAGGTGGTTACAGAGATAGGGAGGGGTGTAGGGACTGGAGGAGGTTACAGAGATAGGGAGGGGTGTAGGGGCTGGAGGTGGTTACAGAGATAGGGAGGGGTGTAGGGGCTGGAGGAGGTTATAGAGATAGGGAGGGTGTAGGGGCTGGAGGAGGTTATAGAGATAGGGAGGGTGTAGGGGCTGGAGGAGGTTAGTGAGATAGGGAGGGGTGTAGGGGCTGGAGGTGGTTACAGAGATAGGGAGGGGTGTCGGGACTGGAGGAGGTTACAGAGATAGTGAGGAGTGTCGTGGCTGGAGGGGGTTACAGTGATAGGGAGTGTTGTGGGGCTGGAGGAGTTTCCAGAGATAAGGAGGGGTGGAGGGGCTGGAGGAGGTTACAGAGATAGGGAGGTGTGTAGGGGCTGGAGGGGGTTACAGAGATAGTGAGGAGTGTCGGGCCTGAAGGGGGTTACAGAGACAGGGAAGAATGTGGGGCTGGAGGAGGTTCCAGAGATAGGGAGGGGTGTAGGGCCTGGAGGAGGTTACAGAGCTTTGGAGGGGTGTAGGGGGTGGAGGAGGTTACAGAGATTTGGAGGGGTGTAGGGGCTGGAGGAGGTTACAGAGATTTGGAGGGGTGTAGGGGCTGGAGGAGGTTACAGAGATTTGGAGGGGTGTAGGGGCTGGAGGAGGTTACAGAGATAGGGAGGGGTGTAGGGGCTGGAGGAGGTTACAGGGATAGTGAGGGGTGTAGGGGCTGGAGGAGGTTACAGGGATAGGGAGGGGTGTAGGGGCTGGAGGAGGTTACAGAAATTTGGAGGGGTGTAGGGGCTGGAGGAGGTTACAGAGATAGGGAGTGGCGTAGGGGCTGGCGGAGGTTACAGAGATAGGGAGGGTGTAGGGCCTGGAGGAGGTTACAGACATAGGGAGGCTTGTAGGGCCTGGAGGAGGTTACAGACATAGGGAGGGTTGTAGGGGCTGGAGGAGGTTTCAGAGATAGGAAGGGGTGTCGGGACTGGAGGGGGTTACAGAGACAGGGATGGATGTAGGCTGGAGGAGATTCCAGAGATAGGGAGGGGTGCAGGGGTTGGAGGAGTTTACAGAGATTGGGAGGGGTGTAGGGCCTGGAGGGGTTATAGAGATAGGGAGGGGTGTCGGGGCTGGAGGGGGTTACAGAGATAGGGAGGGGTGTAGGGGCTGGAGGAGGTTACAGAGATAGGGAGGGGTGTCGGGGCTGGAGGAGGTGACAGAGATAGGGAGGGATGTAGGAACTGGAGGAGATTACAGAGATAGGGAGGGGTGTAGGGGCCGGAGGAGGTTACAGAGATCGTGAGGGGTGGAGGGGCTGGAGGGGGTTACAGAGATAGTGAGGGGTGGAGGGTCTGGAGGAGGTTACTGAGATAGGGAGGGGTGTAGGGGCTGGAGGATGTACAGAGATAGGGAGTTGTGTAGGGCTGGAGGAGGTTACAGAGTTAAGGAGGGGTGGAGGGGCTGGAGGAGGTTACAGAGATAGGGAGTTGTGTAGGGCTGGAGGAGGTTACAGAGTTAAGGAGGGGTGTAGGGACTGGAGGAGTTTACAAATGTAGCGAGGGGTTTAGGGGCTGGAAGAGAGTACAGAGATAGGGAGGTGTGCAGGGGCTTCAGGAGGTTACAAAGATAGGGAGTGTTGTAGGGACTGGAGGAGATGACACAAATAGGGAGGGGTGTAGGGGCTGGAGGAGGTTACAGAGATAGGGAGGGGTGTAGGGGCTGGAGGTGGTTACAGAGATAGGGAGGGGTGTAGGGGCTGGAGGTGGTTACAGAGATAGGGAGGGGTGTAGGGGCTGGAGGAGGTTACAGAGATAGGGAGGGGTGTAGGGGCTGGCGGAGGTTACAGAGATAGGGAGGGCGTACGGGCTGGAAGGGGTTACAGAGAAAGGAAGGGTTGTAGGGGCTGGAGGAGGTTACAGAGATAGGGAGGGGTGTAGGGGCTGGAGGGGGTTACAGAGATAGGGAGGGGTGTCGGAGCTGGAGGAGGTTGCAGAGATAGGGAGGGGTGTAGGGGCTGGAGGGGTTTACTGAAAAAGGGAGGGGTGCAGGGGCTGGCGGAGGTTACAGAGATAGGGAGGCGTGTAGGGACTGGAGGAGGTTACAGAGATAGGGAGGTGTGTAGGGGCTGGAGGAGGTTACAGAGATAGGGAGGGGTGTAGGGGCTGGAGGAGGTTACCGAGATAGGGAGGGGTGTAGGGGCTGGAGTGGATTACAGAGATAGGGAGGGGCGTAGTGTCTGGAGGATGTACAGAGATAGGGAGGGGTGTAGGGCTGGAGAAGGTTACAGAGTTAGGGAGGGGTGTAGGGACTGGAGGAGGTTACAAAGGTAGCGAGGGGTTTAGGGCTGGAGGAGAGTACAGAGATAGGGAGGTGTGCAGGGGCTGGAGGAGGTTACAGAGATAGGGAGGGGTGGAGGTGCTGGAGGAGGTTACAGAGATAGGGATGGGTGGAGGGACTGGAGGAGGTTACCGAGATAGGGAGGGGTGTAGGGGCTGGAGTGAATTACAGAGATAGGGAGGGGTATATGGGCTGGAGGAGGTTACAGAAATAAGGAGGGGTGTAGGGGATGGAGCAGGTTACAGAGATAGGGAGGGTGTCGGGGCTGGAGGTTACAGAGATAGGGAGGGGTGTAGGGGCTGGAGGAGTTTACAAAGGTAGCGAGGGGTTTAGGGGCTGGAAGAGGGTACAGAGATAGGGAGGTGTCAGGGGCTTCAGGAGGTTGCAGAGATAGGCAGGGTTGTATGGGCTGGAGGAGGTTACAGAGATAGGGAGGGATGTCGGGCTGGAGGAGGTTACAGAGTTAGGGAGGGGTGGAAGGGCTGGAGGAGGTTACAGAGATAGGGAGGGATGTAGGGGCAGGAGTGGATTACAGAGATAGGGAGGGGTGTAGGGGCTGGAGGATGGACAGAGATAGGGAGGGGTGTAGGGCTGGAGGAGGTTACAGAGATCGGTGGGGTGGAAGGGTTGGAGGAGGCAACAGAGATAGGGAGGGGTGTATGGGCTGGAGGAGGTTACAGAGATAGGGAGGGGTGTAGGGCTGGAGGAGGTTACAGAGATAGGGAGGGGTGTAAGGCTGGAGGAGGTTACAAAGGTAGCGAGGGGTTTAGGGGCTGGAAGAGGGTACAGAGATAGGGAGGTGTCAGGGGCTTCAGGAGGTTGCAGAGATAGGCAGGGTTGTATGGGCTGGAGGAGGTTACAGAGATAGGGAGGGATGTAGGGCTGGAGGAGGTTACAGAGTTAGGGAGGGGTGGAAGGGCTGGAGGAGGTTACAGAGATAGGGAGGGATGTAGGGGCAGGAGTGGATTACAGAGATAGGGAGGGGTGTAGGGGCTGGAGGATGGACAGAGATAGGGAGGGGTGTAGGGCTGGAGGAGGTTACAGAGATCGGTGGGGTGGAAGGGCTGGAGGAGGCAACAGAGATAGGGAGGGGTGTATGGGCTGGAGGAGGTTACAGAGATAGGGAGGGATGTAGGGGGTGGAGGAGGCGACAAAGATAGGGAGGGTGCAGGGGCTGGAGGTGGTTACAGAGATAGGGAGAGGTGTAGGGGCTGGAGGAGGTTACAGAGATAGGGAGGGGTGAAGGGGCTGGAGGAGGTTACAGAGATAGGGAGGGGTGTAGGGGCTGGAGGGGGTTACAGTGATAGGGAGGGGTGAAGGGGCTGGAGGAGGTTACAGAGATAGGGAGGGGTGAGGGACTGGAGGAGATTACAGAGATAGGGAGGGGTGTAGGGGCTGGAGGTGGTTACAGAGATAGGGAGGGGTGTCGGGGCTGGAGGAGGTTACAGAGATAGGGAGTGGTGTAGGGGCTGGAGGAGATTACAGAGATAGGGAGGTGTGTCACGGCAGGAGGAGGTTACAGAGATAGGGAGGGGTGTAGAGGCAGGAGGGGGTTACAGAGATAGGGAGGGGTTTAGGGGGTTACAGAGATAGGGAGGGGTGTAGGGGCTGGAGGAGGTACAGAGATAGTGAGGTGTGTAGGGGCTTGAGGAGGTTACAGAGAACGGGAGGGTTGTTGGGCTGGAGGAGGTTACAGAGGTAGGGAGGGGTGTAGGGGCTGGAGGAGGTTACAGAGATACGAAGGGGTGTAGGGACGGGAGGAGGATACAGTGATAGGGAGGGGTGTAGGGGCTGGAGGTGGTTACAGAGATAGGGAGGGGTGTAGGGGCTGGAGGTGGTTACAGAGATAGGGAGGGGTGTAGGGGCTGGAGGTGGTTACAGAGATAGGGAGGGGTGTAGGGGCTGGAGGTGATTACAGAAATAGGGAGGGGTGTAGGGGCTGGAGGTGGTTACAGAGATAGGGAGGGGTGTAGGGGCTGGAGGTGGTTACAGAGATAGGGAGGGGTGTAGGGGCTGGAGGTGGTTACAGAGATAGGGAGGGGTGTAGGGGCTGGAGGAGGTTACAGAGATAGGGAGGGGTGTAGGGGCTGGAGGTGGTTACAGAGATAGGGAGGGTTGTAGGGGCTGGAGGAGGTTACAGAGATAGGGAGGGGTGTAGGGGCTGGAGGAGGTTACAGAGATAGGGAGGGTGTAGGGGCTGGAGGAGGTTACAGAGATAGGTAGGGGTGTTGGGGCTGGAGGGGGTTACAGAGATAGGGAGTGGTGTAGGAGCTGGTGGAGGTTACAGAGATAGGGAGGGCGTACGGGCTGGAAGGGGTTACAGAGATAGGGAGGGGTGTAGTGGCTGGAGTGGATTACAGAGATAGGGAGTTGTGTAGGGCTGGAGAAGGTTACAAAGTTAGGGAGGGGTGTAGGGACTGGAGTGAATTACAGAGATAGGGATGGGTGGAGGTGCTTGAGGAGGTTACAGAGATAGGGATGGGTGGAGGGACTGGAGGAGGTTACAGAGATAGGGAGGCGTATAGGGGCTGGAGAAGTTTACAGAGATAGGGAGGGGTGTAGGGGCTGGAGGAGTTTACAGAGATAGGGATGGATGTAGGGCTGGGTGACGTTACAGAGATAGGGAGGGGTGTAGGGGTTGGAGGATGGACAGAGATAGGGAGGGGTGTAGGGCTGGAGGAGGTTATAGAGTTAGGGAGGGGTGGAAGGGCTGGAGGAGGTTACAGAGATAGGGAGGGTTGTATGGGCTGGAGGAGGTTACAGAGATAGGGAGGGGTGTAGGGCTGGAGGAGGTTACAAAGGTAGCGAGGGGTTTAGGGGCTGGAAGAGGGTACAGAGATTGAGAGGTGTCAGGGGCTTCAGGAGGTTGCAGAGATAGGCAGGGTTGTATGGGCTGGAGGAGGTTACAGAGATAGGGAGGGATGTAGGGCTGGAGGAGGTTACAGAGTTAGGGAGGGGTGGAAGGGCTGGAGGAGGTTACAGAGATAGGGAGGGATGTAGGGGCAGGAGTGGATTACAGAGATAGGGAGGGGTGTAGGGGCTGGAGGATGGACAGAGATAGGGAGGGGTGTAGGGCTGGAGGAGGTTACAGAGATCGGTGGGGTAGAAGGGCTGGAGGAGGTTACAGAGATAGGGAGGGGTGTATGGGCTGGAGGAGGTTACAGAGATAGGGAGGGATGTAGGGGGTGGAGGAGGCGACAGAGATAGGGAGCGTGCAGGGGCTGGAGGTGGTTACAGAGATAGGGAGGGGTGTAGGGGCTGGAGGAGGTTACAGAGAGAGGAAGGGGTGAAGGGGCTAGAGGGGGTTACAGAGAAAAGGAGGGGTTAGGGTCTGGAGGAGGTTACAGAGATACGAAGGGGTGTAGGGACTGGAGGAGGATACAGAGATAGGGAGGGATGCAGAGCTGGTGCAGGTTACAGAGATAGGGAGGGGTTTAGGGGCTGGAGGAGGTTACAGAGATAGGGAGGGGTGTAGAGCTGGTGGAGGTTCTAGAGATAGAGAGCGGTGTAGGGGCTGGATGAGTCTACAGAGATAGGGAGGTGTGTAGGGGCTGGAGGAGGATACAGAGATCGGGAGGTGTGTAGGGGCTGGAGGTGGTTACAGAGATAGGGAGGGGTGTAGTGGCTGGAGGAGGTTACAGAGATAGGGAGGGGTGTAGTGGCTGGAGGAGGTTATAGAGCTAGGGAGGGGTGTAGGGGCTGGAGGAGGCAACAGAGATAGGGAGGGGAGTAGGGACTGGAGGAGGTTACAGAGATAGGGAGGGTTTAAGGGGCTGGAGGAGGTTATAGAGCGAGGGAGGGATGTAGGGTTCTGGAGGAGGTTACAGAGATAGGTAGGGGCTGGAGGAGGTTATAGAGATAGGGAGGGATGTAGGGCTGGAGGAGGTTACAGAGATAGGGAGGGATGTAGAGGCTGGAGGAGGTTACAGAGATAGCGAGGGGGTAGGGGCTGGAGGAGGTTACAGAGATAGGGAGGGATGTAGGGGCTGGAGGAGGTTACAGAGATAGGAAGTGGTGTAGGGTCTGGAGGACGTTACAGAGATAGGGAGGGGTGTAGGGGCTGGAGGATGTACAGAGATACGGAGGGGTGTAGGGCTGGAGGAGGTTACAGAGTTAGGGAGGGGTGAAGGGGCTGGAGGAGGTTACAGAGATAGGGAGGGGTGTAGGGGCTGGAGGGGGTTACAGAGATAGGGAGGGGTGAAGGGGCTGGAGGAGGTTACAGAGATAGGGAGGGGTGAAGGGGCTGGAGGAGGTTACAGAGATAGGGAGGGGTGAAGGGGCTGGAGGAGGTTACAGAGATAGGGAGGGGTGAGGGACTGGAGGAGATTACAGAGATAGGGAGGGGTGTAGGGGCTGGAGGGGGTTACAGAGATAGGGAGTGGTGAAGGGGCTGGAGGAGGTGACAGAGATAGGGAGGGGTGAGGGACTGGAGGAGGTGACAGAGATAGGGAGGGGTGTAGGGGCTGGAGGGGGTTACAGAGATAGGGAGGGGTGAAGGGGCTGGAGGAGGTTACAGAGATAGGGAGGGGTGTAGGGGCTGGAGGGGGTTACAGAGATAGGGAGGGGTGAAGGGGCTGGAGGAGGTTACAGAGATAGGGAGGGGTGAAGGGGCTGGAGGAGGTTACAGAGATAGGGAGGGGTGAAGGGGCTGGAGGAGGTTACAGAGATAGGGAGGGGTGAGGGACTGGAGGAGATTACAGAGATAGGGAGGGGTGTAGGGGCTGGAGGGGGTTACAGAGATAGGGAGTGGTGTAGGGGCTGGAGGAGGTGACAGAGATAGGGAGTGGTGTAGGGGCTGGAGGAGGTGACAGAGATAGGGAGGTGTGTCACGGCTGGAGGAGGTTACAGAGATAGGGAGGGGTGTAGAGGCAGGAGGGGGTTACAGAAATAGGGAGGGGTTTAGGGGGTTACAGAGATAGGGAGGGGTGTAGGTCTGGAGGAGCTACAGAGCTAGGGAGGGGTGTAGGGGCTGGAGGAGGCTACAGAGATAGGGAGGGGTGTAGGGGCTGGAGGAGGCTACAGAGATAGGGAGGGGTGTAGGGGCTGGAGGAGGCTACAGAGATAGGGAGGGGTGTAGGGGCTGGAGGAGGCTACAGAGATAGGGAGGGGTGTAGGGGCTGGAGGAGGCTACAGAGATAGGGAGGGGTGTCGGGGCTGGAGGATGTTACAGAGATAGAGAATGCTGTCGGGGCTGGAGGAGGTTACAGAGATAGGGAGATGTGTAGGGGCCGGAGGATGTTACAGAGATAGGGAGGTGTGTCGGGCTGGAGGCGATTACAAAGATAGGGAGGGGTCTAGGGACTGGAGGATGTTACAGAGATTGGGGGGGGTGTAGGTGGTTACAGAGATCGGAACGTGTGTAGGGCTGGAGGAGGTGACAGAGATCGGGAGGGGTGGAGGTGCTGGAGGAGGTTACAGAGAGAGGAAGGGGTGAAGGGGCTAGAGGGGGTTACAGAGAAAAGGAGGGGTTAGGGTCTGGAGGAGGTTACAGAGATACGAAGGGGTGTAGGGACTGGAGGAGGATACAGTGATAGGGAGGGGTGTAGGGGCTGGAGGTGGTTACAGAGATAGGGAGGGGTTAGTGTCTGGAGGAGGTTACAGAGATAGGGAGGGTGTAGGGACTGGAGAAGGTTACAGAGATAGGGAGGGGTGTCGGGTCTGGAGGAGGTTACAGAGATAGGGAGGGGTGTCGGGGCTGGAGGAGGTTACAGAGATAGGGAGGGGTGTAGAGGCTGGAGGAGAGTACAGAGATAGGGAGGTGTAGGGGCTGGAGGAGAGTACAGAGATAGGGAGGTGTAGGGGCTGGAGGAGAGTACAGAGATAGGGAGGGGTGTAGAGCTGGTGGAGGTTCTAGAGATAGAGAGCGGTGTCTGGGCTGGATGAGTCTACAGAGATAGGGAGGTGTGTAGGGGCTCGAGGAGGCAACAGAGATAGGGAGGGGAGTAGGGGCTGGAGGAGGTTACAAAGATAGGGAGGGGTGTATGGGCTGGAGGAGGTTACAGAGATAGGGAGGGGAGTAGGGGCTGGAGGAGGTTACAGATATAGGGAGGGTTTAAGGGGCTGGAGGAGGTTATAGAGCTAGGGAGGGATGTAGGGTTCTGGAGGAGGTTACAGAGATAGGGAGGGATGTAGAGGCTGGAGGAGGTTACAGAGATAGGGAAGGATGTAGGGGCTGGAGGAGGTTACAGAGATAAGAAGTGGTGTAGGGTCTGGAGGACGTTACAGAGATAGGGAGAGGTGTAGGGGCTGGAGGGGGTTACAGAGATAGGGAGGGGTGTAGGGGCTGGAGGAGGTTACAGAGATAGGGAGGGTGAAGGGGCTGGAGGAGGTTACAGAGATAGGGAGGGGTGAAGGGGCTGGAGGAGGTTACAGAGATAGGGAGGGGTGAGGGACTGGAGGAGATTACAGAGATAGGGAGGGGTGTAGGGGCTGGAGGGGGTTACAGAGATAGGGAGTGGTGTAGGGGCTGGAGGAGGTGACAGAGATAGGGAGGGGTGTAGGGGCAGGAGGGGGTTACAGAGATAGGGAGGGGTTTAGGGGGTTACAGAGATAGGGAGGGGTGTAGGGCTGGAGGGGGTTACAGAGATAGGGAGGGGTGTAGGGGCTGGAGGATGTTACAGAGATAGAGAATGCTGTCGGGGCTGGAGGAGGTTACAGAGATAGGGAGATGTGTAGGGGCCGGAGGATGTTACAGAGATAGGGAGGTGTGTCGGGCTGGAGGCGATTACAAAGATAGGGAGGGGTTAGGGACTGGAGGATGTTACAGAGATTGGGGGGGGTTTAGGGGGTTACAGAGATACGGAGGGGTGTAGGGCTGGAGGAGGTGACAGAGATCGGGAGGGGTGGAGGTGCTGGAGGAGGTTACAGAGAGAGGAAGGGGTGTAGGGACTGGAGGAGGATACAGTGATAGGGAGGGGTGTAGGGGCTGGAGGTGGTTACAGAGATAGGAAGGGGTGTAGGGACTGGAGGAGGATACAGAGATAGGGAGGGGTTAGTGTCTGGAGGAGGTTACAGAGATAGGAAGGGGTGTAGGGACTGGAGAAGGTTACAGAGATAGGGAGGGGTGTAGAGGCTGGAGGAGAGTACAGAGATAGGGAGGTGTAGGGGCTGGAGGAGGTTACAGAGATAGGGAGGGGTAGGGGCTGGAGGAGGTTACAGAGATAGGGAGGGGTGCAGGGGCTGGAGGTGGTGACAGAGATAGGGAGGTGTGTTTGGGCTGGAGGAGGTTACAGAGATAGGGAGGGGTGTCGGGGCTGGAGGAGGTTACAGAGATCGGGAGGGGTGTAGGGGCTGGAGGAGGTTACAGAGATAGGGAGAGGTGTAGTGGCTGGAGGAGGGTATAGAGCTCGGGAGGGGTGTAGGGGCTGGAGGAGGCAACAGAGATAGGGAGGGGAGTAGGGGCTGGAGGAGGTTACAGAGATAGGGAGGGTTTAAGGGGCTGGAGGAGGTTATAGAGCTAGGGAGGGATGTAGGGTTCTGGAGGAGGTTACAGAGATAGGTAGGGGCTGGAGGAGGTTATGGAGATAGGGAGGAATGTAGGGGCTGGAGGAGGTTATAGAGATAGGGAGGGATGTAAGGGCTGGAGGAGGTTACAGAGATAGGGAGGGGGTAGGGGCTGGAAGAGGTTACAGAGATAGGGAGGGATGTAGGGACTGGAGGGGGTTACAGTGATAGCGAGGGATGTAGGGGCTGGAGGAGGGTACAGAGATAGGTCGGAGTGTTGGGGCTAGAATAGGTAACAGAGATAGGGAGGGGTGAAGGGGCTGGAGGAGATTACAGAGATCGGGAGGAGTGTAGGGGCTGGTGGAGGTTACAGAGATAGGGAGGGATGCAGAATCTGGAGGAGGTTATACAGATAGGGAGGGCTGTAGAGACTGGAGGAGGTTACAGGGATAGGGAGGGGTGTAGGGACTGGAGGGGGTTACAGTGATAGCGAGGGATGTAGGGGCTGGAGGAGGGTACAGAGATAGGGAGGGGTATAGAGGCTGGAGGAGTTTACAGGGATAGGGAGGGGTGTAGGGACTGGAGGAGTCTGCAGAGATAGGGAGGGATGTAGGGGCTGGAGGAGGGTACAGAGATAGGGAGGGGTGTAGAGGCTGGAGGAGGTTACAGGGATAGGGAGGGATGTTGGGGCTGGAGGGGGTTACAGTGATAGGGAGGGATGTATGGGCGGGAGGAGGCTACAGAGAGAGGAAGGGGTGTAGGGGCTGAGGGGGTTACAGAGAGAGGGAGGGGTTTAGCGGCTGGAGGAGGTTACAGAGATAGGGAGGGGTGTAGGGGCTGGAGGAGGTGACAGAGATAGGGAGGGGTGCAGGTGCTGGAGGAGGTTACAGAGATAGGGAGGGGTGTAGGGGCTGGAGGAGGTTACAGTGATAGGGAGGGGTTTAGGGGCTGGAGGAGGTTACAGAGATAGGGAGGGTTGTAGGGGCTGGAGGAGGTTAAAGAGATAGGGAGGTGTTTAGGGGCTGGAGGAGGTTACAGAGATAGGGAGGGGTGTAGAGGCTGGAGGGGGTTACAGAGATAGGGAGGGGTGTAGGGGCTGGAGGCGGTTACAGAGATAGGGAGGGGTTTAGGGGCTGGAGGAGGTTACAGAGATAGGGAGGTGTTTAGGGGCTGGAGGAGGTTACAGAGATAGGGAGGTGTTTAGGGGCTGGAGGAGGTTACAGAGATAGGGAGGGGTGTAGAGGCTGGAGGGGGTTACAGAGATAGGGAGGGGTGTAGGGGCTGGAGGCGGTTACGGAGATAGGGAGAGGTGTAGGGGCTGGAGGTGGTTACGGAGATAGGGAGTGTGTGAGGGTCATGGAGGGATTTTTAAAGGAGGATGAGAATTTTGAAATCGAAGTGTTGCTTAGCCGGGAGCCAATGTAGGTCAGTGAGCACAGGAGGTGATGGGTGAGTGGGACTTGGTGTGAGTTAGGACACGGGGTCAGTGAGCACAGGGGGTGATGGGTGAGTGGGACTGGGTGTGAGTTAGGACACGGGGCAGTGAGCACAGGGGGTGATGGGTGAGTGGGACTGGGTGTGAGTTAGGACACGGGGTCAGTGAGCACAGGGGGTGATGGGTGAGTGGGACTGGGTGTGAGTTAGGACACGGGACACAGAGGGTGATGGGTGAGTGGGACTGGGTGTGAGTTAGGACACGGGGTCAGTGAGCACAGGGGGTGAAGGGTGAGTGGGACTGGGTGTGAGTTAGGACACGGGGCAGTGAGCACAGGGGTTGATGGGTGAGTGGGACTGGGTGTGCGTTAGGACATGGTCAGTGAGCACAGGGGGTGATGGGTGAGTGGGACTGGGTGTGAGTTAGGACACGGGGCAGTGAGCAGAGGGGGTGATGGGTGAGTGGGACTGGGTGTGAGTTAGGACACGGGGTCAGTGAGCACAGCGGGTGATGGGTGAGTGGGACTGGGTGTGAGTTAGGACACGGGGTCAGTGAGCACAGCGGGTGATGGGTGAGTGGGACTGGGTGTGAGTTAGGACACGGGGTCAGTGAGCACAGCGGGTGATGGGTGAGTGGGACTGGGTGTGAGTTAGGACACGGGGTCAGTGAGCACAGCGGGTGATGGGTGAGTGGGACTGGGTGTGAGTTAGGACACGGGGTCAGTGAGCACAGGGGGTGATGGGTGAGTGGGACTGGGTGTGAGGTCGGACACGGGGTCAGTGAGCACAGCGGGTGATGGGTGAGCGGGACTGGGTGTGAGTTAGGACAGGGGGTCAGTGAGTACAGGGGGTGATGGGTGAGTGGGACTGGGTGTGAGTTAGGACACGGGGTCAGTGAGCACAGGGGGTGATGGGTGAGTGGGACTGGGTGTGAGTTAGGACACGGGGCAGTGAACACAGGGGGTGATGGGTGAGTGGGACTGGGTGTGAGTTAGGACACGGGGCAGTGAGCACAGGGGGTGATGGGTGAGTGGGACTGGGTGTGAGTTCGGACACGGGGCACAGGGGGTGATGGGTGAGTGGGACTGGGTGTGAGTTAGATCACGGGGTCAGTGAGCACAGGGGGTGATGGGTGAGTGGGACTGGGTGTGAGTTAGGACACGGGGCAGTGAGCACAGCGGGTGATGGGTGAGTGGGACTCGGTGTGAGTTAGGACACGGGGCAGTGAGCACAGTGGGTGATTGGTGAGTGGGACTGGGTGTGAGTTAGGACACGGGGACAGTGAGCACAGGCGGTGAAGGGTGAGTGGGACTGGGTGTGAGTTAGGACACGGGGTCAGTGAGCACAGGGGGTGATGGGTGAGTGGGACTGGGTGTGAGTTAGGACACGGGGCAGTGAGCACAGGGGGTGATGGGTGAGTGGGACTGGGTGTGAGTTAGGACACGGGGCAGTGAGCACAGTGGGTGATTGGTGAGTGGGACTGGGTGTGAGTTAGGACACGGGGACAGTGAGCACAGGCGGTGAAGGGTGAGTGGGACTGGGTGTGAGTTAGGACACGGGGTCAGTGAGCACAGGGGGTGATGGGTGAGTGGGACTGGGTGTGAGTTAGGACACGGGGCAGTGAGCACAGGGGGTGATGGGTGAGTGGGACTGGGTGTGAGTTAGGACACGGGGCAGTGAGCACAGGGGGTGATGGGTGAGTGGGACTGGGTGTGAGTTAGGACACGGGGCACAGGGGGTGATGGGGGAGTGGGACTGGGTGTGAGTTAGGACACGGGGACAGCCGAGCTTTGGATCACCTCGAGTTTACGTCGGGTAGAACGTGGGAGGCCGGCCAGGAGTGTGTTGGAATGGTCAAGTCTGGAGGAGAGAGCGGCACGGATGAGGGCTTCAGCAGCGGATGAGCTGAGGCGGGAGACATGGACAGACTAAATGAGTGGGCAAGTATTTGACAGATGGAATATAATGTGGGAAAGTGTGAGGTCATGCGGGAAGGGGTCGGGCTCACTCAGCCCAGGCCGGGGTTGAAGCCTGGGCCTTTCCTGCCCGGTTGTGGGTGTGGTAACATGCCCGTCAATGGAGGGGTGGCCATTTTGTGGAAGGAGGCCATTTTGAGCGGAGTTGACCATTTCTCCCTCCCCCCTGACCCCCTCGCCCTAACGATCCCCTGACCCCCTCGCCCTAACGATCCCCTGACCCCCTCGCCCTAACGATCCCCTGACCCCCTCGCCCTAATGATCCCCTGACCCCCCTCGCCCTAACGATCCCCTGACCCCCTCGCCCTAACGATCCCCTGACCCCTAACGATCCCCTGACCCCCCTCGCCCTAACGATCCCCTGACCCCCCTCGCCCTAACGATCCCCTGACCCCCTCACCCTAATGATCCCCTTACCCCCCTCGCCCTAACGATCCCCTGACCCCCTCGCCCTAACGATCCCCTGACCCCCTCGCCCTAACGATCCCCTGACCCCCCTCGCCTTAACGATCCCCTGACCCCCCTCGCCCTAACGATCCCCTGACCCCCCTCACCCTAATGATCCCCTTACCCCCCTCGCCCTAGCGATCCCCTGACCCCCTCGCCCTAATTATCCCCTGACCCCCTCGCCCTAACGATCCCCTGACCCCCTCGCCCTAACGATCCCCTGACCCCCTCGTCCTAACGATCCCCTGACCCCCTCGCCCTAACGATCCCCTGACCCCCTCGCCCTAACGATCCCCTGACCCCCTCGTCCTAACGATCCCCTGACCCCTAACGATCCCCTGACCCCCTCGCCCTAACGATCCCCTGACCCCTAACGATCCCCTGACCCCCTCGCCCTAACGATCCCCTGACCTCCCTCGCCCTAACGATCGCTGACCCTCTCGCCCTGATGATCCCCTGACCCCCCTCGCCCTCACGATCCCCTGACCCCCCTCGCCCTAACGATCCCCTGACCCCCTCGCCCTAATTATCCCCTGACCCTCCTCGCCCTAATGATCCCCTGAACCCCTCGCCCCAACGATCCCCTGACCCCCCTCGCCCTAATGATCCCCTGACCCCCCTCGCCCTAACGATCCCCTGACCCCCTCGCCCTAATTATCCCCTGACCCTCCTCGCCCTAATGATCCCCTGAACCCCTCGCCCTAACGATCCCCTGACCCCCCTCGCCCGAACGATCCCCTGACCCCCTCGCCCTAACGATCCCCTGACCCCCTGACCCCAACGATCCCCTGACCCCCCTCGCCCGAACGATCCCCTGACACCCTCGTTCTAATGAGCCACTGATCCCCCTCGCCCTAACGATCCCCTGACCCCCTCGCCCTAACGATCCCCTGACCCCCTCGCCCTAACGATCCCCTGACCCCCTCGCCCTAACGATCCCCTGACCCCCTCGCCCTAACGATCCCCTGACCCCCTCGCCCTAACGATCCCCTGACCCCTAACGATCCCCTGACCTCCCTCGCCGTAACGATCGCTGACCCCATCGCCCTAACGATCCCCTGACCCCTAACGATCCCCTGACCCCCTCGCCCTAGCGATCCCCTGACCCCCTCGCCCTAACGATCGCTGACCTCCTCGCCCAAACGATCCCCTGACCTCCTCGCCCTAACGATCCCCTGACCCCCTCGCCCTAACGATCGCTGACCCCCTCGCCCTAACGATCCCCTGACCTCCTCGCCCTAACGATCCCCTGACCCCCTCGCCCGAACGATCCCCTGACCCCTAACGATCCCCTGACCCCCTCGCCCTAACGATCCCCTGACCTCCCTCGCCCTAACGATCCCTTGACCCCCTCGCCCTAACGATCCCCTTGACCCCCTCGCCCTAACGATCCCCTGACCTCCTCGCCCTAACGATCCCTTGACCCCCTCGCCCTAACGATCCCCTGACCCCCTCGCCCTAACGATCCCTTGACCACCTCGCCCTAACGATCCCCTGACCCTCTCGCCCTAACGATCCCCTGACCCCCTCGCCCTAACGATCCCCTGACCCCCTCGCCCTAACGATCCCTTGACCACCTCGCCCTAACGATCCCCTGACCCCCTCGCCCTAACGATCCCCTGACCTCCTCGCCCTAACGATCCCCTGACCCCCTCGCCCTAACGATCCCCTGAACCCCCTCGCCCTAACGATCCCCTGACCCCCCTCGCCCTAACGATCCCCTGACCCCCTCGCCCTAACGATCCCCTGACCTCCTCGCCCTAACGATCCCCTGACCCCCTCGCCCTAACGATCCCCTGACCCCCCTCGCCCTAACGATCCCCTGACCCCCTCGCCCTAACGATCCCTTGACCCCCTCGCCCTAACGATCGCTGACCCCCTCGCCCTAACGATCGCTGACACCCTCGCCCTAACGATCGCTGACCCCTCGCCCTAATGATACCCTGATCCCCCTCGCCCTAACGATCCCCTGACCCCCCTCGACCTAACGATCCCCTGACCCCCCTCGCCCTAACGATCCCCTGACCCCCCTCGCCCCAACGATCCCCTGACCCCCCTCGCCCTAACGATTCCCTGACCCCCTCGCCCTAACGATCGCTGACCCCCTCGCCCCAATGATCCCCTGACCCCCCTCGCCCTAATTATCCCCTGACCCCCCTCGCCCTAACGATCCCCTGACCCCCTCGCCCTAACGATCCCCTGACCCCCTCGCCCTAACGATCCCCTGATCCCCTCGCCCTAACGATCCCCTGACTCCCCTCGCCCTAACGATCCCCTGACCCCCTCGCCCTAACGATCCCCTGACCCCCTCGCCCTAACGATCCCCTGACCCCCTCGCCCTAACGATCGCTGACCCCCCTCGTCCTAACAATCCCCTGACCCCCTCGCCCTAACGATCCCCTGACCCCCCTCGCCCTAACGATCCCCTGACCCCCCTCGCCCTAACGATCCCCTGACCCCCTCGCCCTAACGATCCCCTGACCCCCTCGCCCTAACGATCCCCTGACCCCCTCGCCCTAACGATCCCCTGACCCCCTCGCCCTAACGATCCCCTGACCCCCTCGCCCTAAAGATCCCCTGACCCCCCTCGCCCTAATGATCCCCTGACCCCCCTCGCCCTAATGATCCCCTGACCCCCTCGCCCTAACGATCCCCTGACCCCCCTCACCCTAACGATCCCCTGACCCCCCTCGTCCTAACGTTCCCCTGACCCCCCTCGCCCCAATGATCCCCTGACCCCCCTCGCCCTAACGATCCCCTCGCCCTCACGATCCCCTGACCCCCTCGCCCTAACGATCCCCTGACCCCCTCGCCCTAACGATCCCCTGACCCCCTCGCCCTAAAGATCCTCTGACCCCCCTCGCCCTAATGATCCCCTGACCCCCCTCGCCCTAATGATCCCCTGACCCCCTCGCCCTCACGATCCCCTGACCCCCCTCACCCTAACGATCCCCTGACCCCCCTCGTCCTAACGTTCCCCTGACCCCCCTCGCCCCAATGATCCCCTGACCCCCCTCGCCCTAACGATCCCCTCGCCCTAACGATCCCCTGACCCCCTCGCCCTAACGATCCCCTGACCCCCCTCGCCCTAACGATCCCCTGACCCCCCTCGCCCCAATGATCCCCTGACCCCCCTCGCCCTAACGATCCCCTCGCCCTAACGATCCCCTGACCCCCTCGCCCTAATGATCCCCTGACCCGCCTCGCCCTAATGATCCCCTGACCCCCCTCGCCCTAACGATCCCCTGACCCCCCTCGCCCTAATGATCCCCTGACCCCCCTCGCCCTAACGATCCCCTGACCCCCTCGCCCTAACGATCCCCTGACCACCTCGCCCTAACGATCGCTGACCCCCTCGCCCTAACGATCCCCTGACCCCCCTCGCCCCAATGATCCCCTGACCCCCCTCGCCCTTACGATCCCCTGACCCCCTCGCCCTAACGATCCCCTGACCCCCTCGCCCTAACGATCCCCTGACCACCTCGCCCTAACGATCGCTGACCCCCTCGCCCTAACGATCCCCTGACCCCCCTCGCCCTAATGATCCCCTGACCCCCCTCGCCCTCACGATCCCCTGACCCCCCTCGCCCTAACGATCCCCTGACCCCCCTCGCCCTAATGATCCCCTGACCCCCCTCGCCCTAACGATCCCCTGACCCCCCTCGCCCTAATGATCCCCTGACCCCCCTCGCCCTAACGATCCCCTCGCCCTAACGATCCCCTGACCCCCTCGCCCTAACGATCCCCTGACCCCCCTCGCCCTAACGATCCCCTGACCCCCTCGCCCGAACGATCCCCTGACCCCCTCGCCCTAACGATCCCCTGACCCCCTTGCCCTAACGATCCCCTGACCCCCTCGTCCTAACGAGCCCCTGACCCCCTCGCCCTAACGATCCCCTGACCCCCTCGTCCTAACAATCCCCTGACCCCCTCGCCCTAACGATCCCCTGAGTCCCTCGCCCTAACGATCCCCTGACCCCCTCGCCCTAACGATCACCTGACCCCCTCGCCCTAACGATCCCCTGACCCCCCTCGCCCTAATGATCCCCTGACCCCCCTCGCCCTAATGATCCCCTGACCCCCTCGCCCTAACGATCCCCTGACCCCCTCGCCCTCACGATCCCCTGACCCCCCTCGCCCTAACGATCCCCTGACCCTCTCGCCCTAATGATCCCCTGACCCCCTCGCCCTAACGATCCCCTGACCCCCCTCGCCCTAACGATCCCCTGACCCCCCTCGCCCTAACGATCCCCTGACCCCCCTCGCCCTAACGATCCCCTGACCCTCTCGCCCTAACGATCCCCTGACCCCCCTCGCCCTAACGATCCCCTGACCCCCCTCGCCCTAACGATCCCCTGACCCCCCTCGCCCTAACGATCCCCTGACCCCCCTCGCCCTAACGATCCCCTGACCCTCTCGCCCTAACGATCGCTGACCCCCTCGCCCTAACGATCCCCTGACCCCCTCGCCCTAACGATCCCCTGACCCCCCTCGCCCTAACGATCCCCTGACCCCCCTCGCCCTAACGATCCCCTGACCCCCCTCGCCCTAACGATCACCTGACCCCCCTCGCCCCAATGATCCCCTGACCCCCCTCGCCCTAACGATCACCTGACCCCCCTCGCCCCAATGATCCCCTGACCCCCCTCGCCCTAACGATCCCCTCGCCCTAACGATCCCCTGACCCCCTCGCCCTAATTATCCCCTGACCCCCCTCGCCCTAACGATCCCCTGACCCCCTCGCCCTAATGATCCCCTGACCCCCCTCACCCTAACGATCCCCTCGCCCTAACGATCCCCTGACCCACCTCGCCCTAACGATCCCCTGACCCCCTCGCCCTAACGATCCCCTCGCCCTAATGATCCCCTGACCCCCCTCGCCCTAACGATCCCCTGACCCCCTCGCCCTAACGATCCCCTCGCCCTAACGATCCCCTGACCCCCTCGCCCTAATTATCCCCTGACCCCCCTCGCCCTAACGATCCCCTGACCCCCTCGCCCTAATGATCCCCTGACCCCCCTCACCCTAACGATCCCCTCGCCCTAACGATCCCCTGACCCACCTCGCCCTAACGATCCCCTGACCCCCTCGCCCTAACGATCCCCTTACCCACCTCGCCCTAACGATCCCCTGACCCCCTCGCCCTAATGATCCCCTGACCCCCCTCGCCCTAACGATCCCCTGACCCCCTCGCCCTAACGATCGCTGACCCCCTCGCCCTAACGATCCCCTGACCCCCTCGCCCTAACGATCCCCTCGCCCTAACGATCCCCTGACCCCCTCGCCCTAATTATCCCCTGACCCCCCTCGCCCTAACGATCCCCTGACCCACCTCGCCCTAACGATCCCCTGACCCCCTCGCCCTAATTATCACCTGACCCCCCTCGCCCTAACGATCCCCTGACCCCCTCGCCCTAATGATCCCCTGACCCCCCTCACCCTAACGATCCCCTCGCCCTAACGATCCCCTGACCCCCCTCGCCCCAACGATCCCCTGACCCCCCTCGCCCTAACGATCCCCTGACCCCTCGCCCTAACGATCGCTGACCCCCTCGCCCCAATGATCCCCTGACCCCCCTCGCCCTAATTATCCCCTGACCCCCCTCGCCCTAACGATCCCCTGACCCCCTCGCCCTAACGATCCCCTGAGCCCCCTCGCCCTAACGATTCCCTGACCCCCTCGCCCTAACGATCGCTGACCCCCCTCGTCCTAACAATCCCCTGACCCCCTCGCCCTAACGATCCCCTGACCGCCTCGCCCTAACGATCCCCTGACCCCCTCGCCCTAACGATCCCCTGACCCCCTCGCCCTAACGATCCCCTGACCCCCTCGCCCTAAAGATCCCCTGACCCCCCTCGCCCTAATGATCCCCTGACCCCCCTCGCCCTAATGATCCCCTGACCCCCTCGCCCTAACGATCCCCTGACCCCCTCGCCCTCACGATCCCCTGACCCCCCTCGCCCTAACGATCCCCTGACCCTCTCGCCCTAATGATCCCCTGACCCCCCTCGCCCTAACGATCCCCTGACCCCCCTCGCCCTAACGATCCCCTGACCCCCCTCGCCCTAACGATCCCCTGACCCCCCTCGCCCTAACGATCCCCTGACCCTCTCGCCCTAATGATCCCCTGACCCCCCTCGCCCTAACGATCCCCTGACCCCCCTCGCCCTAACGATCCCCTGACCCCCCTCGCCCTAACGATCCCCTGACCCCCCTCGCCCTAACGATCCCCTGACCCTCTCGCCCTAATGATCCCCTGACCCCCCTCGCCCTAACGATCACCTGACCCCCCTCGCCCCAATGATCCCCTGACCCCCCTCGCCCTAACGATCCCCTCGCCCTAACGATCCCCTGACCCCCTCGCCCTAATTATCCCCTGACCCCCCTCGCCCCAATGATCCCCTGACCCCCCTCGCCCTAACGATCCCCTCGCCCTAACGATCCCCTGACCCCCTCGCCCTAACGATCCCCTGACCCCCTCGCCCTAACGATCCCCTGACCCCCCTCGCCCTAATGATCCCCTGACCCCCCTCGCCCTAACGATCCCCTGACCCGCCTCGCCCTAATGATCCCCTGACCCCCCTCGCCCTAACGATCCCCTGACCCCCCTCGCCCTAATGATCCCCTGACCCCCCTCGCCCTAATGATCCCCTGACCCCCCTCGCCCTAACGATCGCTGACCCCCTCGCCCTAACGATCCCCTGACCCCCCTCGCCCTAATGATCCCCTGACCCCCCTCGCCCTCACGATCCCCTGACCCCCCTCGCCCTAACGATCCCCTGACCCCCCTCGCCCTAACGATCCCCTGACCCCCTCGCCCTAATGATCCCCTGACCCCCCTCGCCCTAACGATCGCTGAACCCCTCGCCCTAACGATCCCCTGACCCCCTCGCCCTAACGATCCCCTCGCCCTAACGATCCCCTGACCCCCTCGCCCTAATTATCCCCTGACCCCCCTCGCCCTAACGATCCCCTGACCCCCCTCGCCCTAACGATCGCTGACCCCCTCGCCCTAACGATCCCCTGACCTCCTCGCCCTAACGATCCCCTGACCCCCTCGCCCTAACGATCCCCTGACCCCTAACGATCCCCTGACCCCCTCGCCCTAACGATCCCCTGACCTCCCTCGCCCTAACGATCCCTTGACCCCCTCGCCCTAACGATCCCCTTGACCCCCTCGCCCTAACGATCCCCTGACCTCCTCGCCCTAACGATCCCTTGACCCCCTCGCCCTAACGATCCCCTGACCCCCTCGCCCTAACGATCCCTTGACCACCTCGCCCTAACGATCCCCTGACCCTCTCGCCCTAACGATCCCCTGACCCCCTCGCCCTAACGATCCCCTGACCCCCTCGCCCTAACGATCCCTTGACCACCTCGCCCTAACGATCCCCTGACCCCCTCGCCCTAACGATCCCCTGACCTCCTCGCCCTAACGATCCCCTGACCCCCTCGCCCTAACGATCCCCTGAACCCCCTCGCCCTAACGATCCCCTGACCCCCCTCGCCCTAACGATCCCCTGACCCCCTCGCCCTAACGATCCCCTGACCTCCTCGCCCTAACGATCCCCTGACCCCCTCGCCCTAACGATCCCCTGACCCCCCTCGCCCTAACGATCCCCTGACCCCCTCGCCCTAACGATCCCTTGACCCCCTCGCCCTAACGATCGCTGACCCCCTCGCCCTAACGATCGCTGACACCCTCGCCCTAACGATCGCTGACCCCTCGCCCTAATGATACCCTGATCCCCCTCGCCCTAACGATCCCCTGACCCCCCTCGACCTAACGATCCCCTGACCCCCCTCGCCCTAACGATCCCCTGACCCCCCTCGCCCCAACGATCCCCTGACCCCCCTCGCCCTAACGATTCCCTGACCCCCTCGCCCTAACGATCGCTGACCCCCTCGCCCCAATGATCCCCTGACCCCCCTCGCCCTAATTATCCCCTGACCCCCCTCGCCCTAACGATCCCCTGACCCCCCTCGCCCTAACGATCCCCTGACCCCCCTCGCCCTAACGATCCCCTGACCCCCTCGCCCTAACGATCCCCTGATCCCCTCGCCCTAACGATCCCCTGACTCCCCTCGCCCTAACGATCCCCTGACCCCCTCGCCCTAACGATCCCCTGACCCCCTCGCCCTAACGATCCCCTGACCCCCTCGCCCTAACGATCGCTGACCCCCCTCGTCCTAACAATCCCCTGACCCCCTCGCCCTAACGATCCCCTGACCCCCCTCGCCCTAACGATCCCCTGACCCCCCTCGCCCTAACGATCCCCTGACCCCCTCGCCCTAACGATCCCCTGACCCCCTCGCCCTAACGATCCCCTGACCCCCTCGCCCTAACGATCCCCTGACCCCCTCGCCCTAACGATCCCCTGACCCCCTCGCCCTAAAGATCCCCTGACCCCCCTCGCCCTAATGATCCCCTGACCCCCCTCGCCCTAATGATCCCCTGACCCCCCTCACCCTAACGATCCCCTGACCCCCTCGCCCTAACGATCCCCTGACCCCCCTCACCCTAACGATCCCCTGACCCCCCTCGTCCTAACGTTCCCCTGACCCCCCTCGCCCCAATGATCCCCTGACCCCCCTCGCCCTAACGATCCCCTCGCCCTAACGATCCCCTGACCCCCTCGCCCTAACGATCCCCTGACCCCCTCGCCCTAACGATCCCCTGACCCTCTCGCCCTAATGATCCCCTGACCCCCCTCGCCCTAACGATCCCCTGACCCCCCTCGCCCTAACGATCCCCTGACCCCCCTCGCCCTAACGATCCCCTGACCCCCCTCGCCCTAACGATCCCCTGACCCTCTCGCCCTAATGATCCCCTGACCCCCCTCGCCCTAACGATCACCTGACCCCCCTCGCCCCAATGATCCCCTGACCCCCCTCGCCCTAACGATCCCCTCGCCCTAACGATCCCCTGACCCCCTCGCCCTAATTATCCCCTGACCCCCCTCGCCCCAATGATCCCCTGACCCCCCTCGCCCTAACGATCCCCTCGCCCTAACGATCCCCTGACCCCCTCGCCCTAACGATCCCCTGACCCCCTCGCCCTAACGATCCCCTGACCCCCCTCGCCCTAATGATCCCCTGACCCCCCTCGCCCTAACGATCCCCTGACCCGCCTCGCCCTAATGATCCCCTGACCCCCCTCGCCCTAACGATCCCCTGACCCCCCTCGCCCTAATGATCCCCTGACCCCCCTCGCCCTAATGATCCCCTGACCCCCCTCGCCCTAACGATCGCTGACCCCCTCGTCCTAACGATCCCCTGACCCCCCTCGCCCTAATGATCCCCTGACCCCCCTCGCCCTCACGATCCCCTGACCCCCCTCGCCCTAACGATCCCCTGACCCCCCTCGCCCTAACGATCCCCTGACCCCCTCGCCCTAATGATCCCCTGACCCCCCTCGCCCTAACGATCGCTGAACCCCTCGCCCTAACGATCCCCTGACCCCCTCGCCCTAACGATCCCCTCGCCCTAACGATCCCCTGACCCCCTCGCCCTAATTATCCCCTGACCCCCCTCGCCCTAACGATCCCCTGACCCCCCTCGCCCTAACGATCGCTGACCCCCTCGCCCTAACGATCCCCTGACCTCCTCGCCCTAACGATCCCCTGACCCCCTCGCCCTAACGATCCCCTGACCCCTAACGATCCCCTGACCCCCTCGCCCTAACGATCCCCTGACCTCCCTCGCCCTAACGATCCCTTGACCCCCTCGCCCTAACGATCCCCTTGACCCCCTCGCCCTAACGATCCCCTGACCTCCTCGCCCTAACGATCCCTTGACCCCCTCGCCCTAACGATCCCCTGACCCCCTCGCCCTAACGATCCCTTGACCACCTCGCCCTAACGATCCCCTGACCCTCTCGCCCTAACGATCCCCTGACCCCCTCGCCCTAACGATCCCCTGACCCCCTCGCCCTAACGATCCCTTGACCACCTCGCCCTAACGATCCCCTGACCCCCTCGCCCTAACGATCCCCTGACCTCCTCGCCCTAACGATCCCCTGACCCCCTCGCCCTAACGATCCCCTGAACCCCCTCGCCCTAACGATCCCCTGACCCCCCTCGCCCTAACGATCCCCTGACCCCCTCGCCCTAACGATCCCCTGACCTCCTCGCCCTAACGATCCCCTGACCCCCTCGCCCTAACGATCCCCTGACCCCCCTCGCCCTAACGATCCCCTGACCCCCTCGCCCTAACGATCCCTTGACCCCCTCGCCCTAACGATCGCTGACCCCCTCGCCCTAACGATCGCTGACACCCTCGCCCTAACGATCGCTGACCCCTCGCCCTAATGATACCCTGATCCCCCTCGCCCTAACGATCCCCTGACCCCCCTCGACCTAACGATCCCCTGACCCCCCTCGCCCTAACGATCCCCTGACCCCCCTCGCCCCAACGATCCCCTGACCCCCCTCGCCCTAACGATTCCCTGACCCCCTCGCCCTAACGATCGCTGACCCCCTCGCCCCAATGATCCCCTGACCCCCCTCGCCCTAATTATCCCCTGACCCCCCTCGCCCTAACGATCCCCTGACCCCCCTCGCCCTAACGATCCCCTGACCCCCCTCGCCCTAACGATCCCCTGACCCCCTCGCCCTAACGATCCCCTGATCCCCTCGCCCTAACGATCCCCTGACTCCCCTCGCCCTAACGATCCCCTGACCCCCTCGCCCTAACGATCCCCTGACCCCCTCGCCCTAACGATCCCCTGACCCCCTCGCCCTAACGATCGCTGACCCCCCTCGTCCTAACAATCCCCTGACCCCCTCGCCCTAACGATCCCCTGACCCCCCTCGCCCTAACGATCCCCTGACCCCCCTCGCCCTAACGATCCCCTGACCCCCTCGCCCTAACGATCCCCTGACCCCCTCGCCCTAACGATCCCCTGACCCCCTCGCCCTAACGATCCCCTGACCCCCTCGCCCTAACGATCCCCTGACCCCCTCGCCCTAAAGATCCCCTGACCCCCCTCGCCCTAATGATCCCCTGACCCCCCTCACCCTAACGATCCCCTGACCCCCTCGCCCTAACGATCCCCTGACCCCCCTCACCCTAACGATCCCCTGACCCCCCTCGTCCTAACGTTCCCCTGACCCCCCTCGCCCCAATGATCCCCTGACCCCCCTCGCCCTAACGATCCCCTCGCCCTAACGATCCCCTGACCCCCTCGCCCTAACGATCCCCTGACCCCCTCGCCCTAACGATCCCCTGACCCCCTCGCCCTAAAGATCCTCTGACCCCCCTCGCCCTAATGATCCCCTGACCCCCCTCGCCCTAATGATCCCCTGACCCCCTCGCCCTCACGATCCCCTGACCCCCCTCACCCTAACGATCCCCTGACCCCCCTCGTCCTAACGTTCCCCTGACCCCCCTCGCCCCAATGATCCCCTGACCCCCCTCGCCCTAACGATCCCCTCGCCCTAACGATCCCCTGACCCCCTCGCCCTAACGATCCCCTGACCCCCCTCGCCCTAACGATCCCCTGACCCCCCTCGCCCCAATGATCCCCTGACCCCCCTCGCCCTAACGATCCCCTGACCCCCCTCGCCCTAACGATCCCCTCGCCCTAACGATCCCCTGACCCCCTCGCCCTAATGATCCCCTGACCCGCCTCGCCCTAATGATCCCCTGACCCCCCTCGCCCTAACGATCCCCTGACCCCCCTCGCCCTAATGATCCCCTGACCCCCCTCGCCCTAACGATCCCCTGACCCCCTCGCCCTAACGATCCCCTGACCACCTCGCCCTAACGATCGCTGACCCCCTCGCCCTAACGATCCCCTGACCCCCCTCGCCCCAATGATCCCCTGACCCCCCTCGCCCTAACGATCCCCTGACCCCCTCGCCCTAACGATCCCCTGACCCCCTCGCCCTAACGATCCCCTGACCACCTCGCCCTAACGATCGCTGACCCCCTCGCCCTAACGATCCCCTGACCCCCCTCGCCCTAATGATCCCCTGACCCCCCTCGCCCTCACGATCCCCTGACCCCCCTCGCCCTAACGATCCCCTGACCCCCCTCGCCCTAATGATCCCCTGACCCCCCTCGCCCTAACGATCCCCTGACCCCCCTCGCCCTAATGATCCCCTGACCCCCCTCGCCCTAACGATCCCCTCGCCCTAACGATCCCCTGACCCCCTCGCCCTAACGATCCCCTGACCCCCCTCGCCCTAACGATCCCCTGACCCCCTCGCCCGAACGATCCCCTGACCCCCTCGCCCTAACGATCCCCTGACCCCCTTGCCCTAACGATCCCCTGACCCCCTCGTCCTAACGAGCCCCTGACCCCCTCGCCCTAACGATCCCCTGACCCCCTCGTCCTAACGATCCCCTGACCCCCTCGCCCTAACGATCCCCTGAGTCCCTCGCCCTAACGATCCCCTGACCCCCTCGCCCTAACGATCACCTGACCCCCTCGCCCTAACGATCCCCTGACCCCCCTCGCCCTAATGATCCCCTGACCCCCCTCGCCCTAATGATCCCCTGACCCCCTCGCCCTAACGATCCCCTGACCCCCTCGCCCTCACGATCCCCTGACCCCCCTCGCCCTAACAATCCCCTGACCCTCTCGCCCTAATGATCCCCTGACCCCCTCGCCCTAACGATCCCCTGACCCCCCTCGCCCTAACGATCCCCTGACCCCCCTCACCCTAACGATCCCCTGACCCCCCTCGCCCTAACGATCCCCTGACCCTCTCGCCCTAATGATCCCCTGACCCCCCTCGCCCTAACGATCCCCTGACCCCCCTCGCCCTAACGATCCCCTGACCCCCCTCGCCCTAACGATCCCCTGACCCCCCTCGCCCTAACGATCCCCTGACCCTCTCGCCCTAACGATCGCTGACCCCCTCGCCCTAACGATCCCCTGACCCCCTCGCCCTAACGATCCCCTGACCCCCCTCGCCCTAACGATCCCCTGACCCCCCTCGCCCTAACGATCCCCTGACCCCCCTCGCCCTAACGATCACCTGACCCCCCTCGCCCCAATGATCCCCTGACCCCCCTCGCCCTAACGATCACCTGACCCCCCTCGCCCCAATGATCCCCTGACCCCCCTCGCCCTAACGATCCCCTCGCCCTAACGATCCCCTGACCCCCTCGCCCTAATTATCCCCTGACCCCCCTCGCCCTAACGATCCCCTGACCCCCTCGCCCTAATGATCCCCTGACCCCCCTCACCCTAACGATCCCCTCGCCCTAACGATCCCCTGACCCACCTCGCCCTAACGATCCCCTGACCCCCTCGCCCTAACGATCCCCTCGCCCTAATGATCCCCTGACCCCCCTCGCCCTAACGATCCCCTGACCCCCTCGCCCTAACGATCCCCTCGCCCTAACGATCCCCTGACCCCCTCGCCCTAATTATCCCCTGACCCCCCTCGCCCTAACGATCCCCTGACCCCCTCGCCCTAATGATCCCCTGACCCCCCTCACCCTAACGATCCCCTCGCCCTAACGATCCCCTGACCCACCTCGCCCTAACGATCCCCTGACCCCCTCGCCCTAACGATCCCCTTACCCACCTCGCCCTAACGATCCCCTGACCCCCTCGCCCTAATGATCCCCTGACCCCCCTCGCCCTAACGATCCCCTGACCCCCTCGCCCTAACGATCGCTGACCCCCTCGCCCTAACGATCCCCTGACCCCCTCGCCCTAACGATCCCCTCGCCCTAACGATCCCCTGACCCCCTCGCCCTAATTATCCCCTGACCCCCCTCGCCCTAACGATCCCCTGACCCACCTCGCCCTAACGATCCCCTG